>NC_081553.1:153268940-153568940 GCF_963082655.1 Stomoxys calcitrans | reverse complement strand
GACTTTAAAGCAACGCCGTATGGTACAAAAACAATACCGGGTGGTATGGATGAACCATAAAATGATTAGTACCGTTTGGTACTAGCTTTATTACCGAACTGGTGTTGGTTTAACTAGCAATCTTTTAATAGTTTTAGAACCAGACCGTTACTGGTTTTAGTACCAAACCGTTATTGATTATTCAACAACCTAATAAAGCAAAAAAGAATATTGAAAATAATTGTAATCTAATTTTATTACGATTATTTTTTGTTAATATATACAAAAGGTAATGGAGGCCACCGTAGCGCAGAGGTTAGCATGTGCGCCAATGACGCTGAACGCCTGGGTTCGAATCCTGGGTCCGAAGATGAGAATTGCGCTCTCTAGAGGCTCAAGAAGTCAAGACCCAAGATCGGTTTATATGGCAGCTATATCAGGTTATGAACCGATTTGAACCATACTTGACACAGTTGTTGGATGTCATAACAAAATACTTCGTGCAAAAATTCATTCAAATCGGATAAGAATTGCGCCCTCTAGAGGCTCAAGAAGTCAAGACCCAAGATGGGTTTATATGACAGCTATATCAGGTTATGAACCGATTTGAACCATACTTGACACATTTGTTGGATATCATAACAAAACACGTCGTGCAAAATTTCATTCCAATCGGATAAGAATTGCGCACTCTAGAGGCTCAATAAGTCAAGACCCAAGATCGGTTTACATTGGAGCTGTATCAGAACATGGACCGATATGGCCCATTTGCAATAAAAACCGACTTACGCTAATAAGAAGTATTGGTGCAAAATTTCAAGCGGCTAGCTTTACTCCTTCGAAACCAATCGTGCTTTCGACAGACAGACGGACGGACGGACGGACAGACGGACGGACATAGCTAGATCGAAACGATCAAGAATATATATACTTTATGGGGTCTCAGGCGAATATTTCGAGTAGTTACAAACAGAATGACGAAATAAGTATACCCCCCATCCTATGGTGGAGGGTATAAAAATCAAAATCCCCCTTACCCCAATTTTCAGAAACGCCAGACCTCGGAGATGAGTGGTGGGGTTTAAACGAAATTTTGCGTGCTTTCTTATAGTAACCTGAAAACAAAAATTCGGTATTCAAATTTCGGATGGTTTACCTAGTGGGGCCGCCCCACCCCCAAAACCTAAGAAATATATATATTAACCAATCACGACAATATGGGACTCAAATGATAGGTATTTAATTAGAAAACGTATCTGATATTCAATTGTCGGACCAAGTGCTTGGGGGTCGGACATATTTACCGACCACGACAATATGAGCCTCAAATGAAAGGTATTCGAAATCCAAAGTTTGGACCAAATTTCCGTGGGTCCACCCCTTTCCCAAAGCACCGCCCAAACAGGACTTATTTACTAACCATGGCAATATGAGACTTAAATAAAAGCTATTTGAGTGTAGAATACGAATTTGATATCCAAATGTGAGACCAAGTGTTTGGGGGGCCGCCCCTCCCTAGAAACACCTCCCAAAGAGGACAAATTTGCGACCATAGCAATATGGGGCTCAAATGAAAGGTCTTTGAAAGTAAAGCACGAATCTGCTATCAATATTCGGGAAAAAGTGTCTATTTGGCTACCCAACCCCCATAACACCACCCATATAGGAAGTATTTGCTGACCATTGCAATATGGGGCTCAAATAAGAGATATTTTAGAGTAGAACACGATTCTGATATATATTTTCAAGGCCAAGTCACTGAATGGCCGCCCATCCCCCAAAAGAGTCAAGTTTGCCGACTGTGGAAATATGGGGCTCAAATAAAAGGCATTTGGGAGTAGACCATGATATCAACATTCAGGACCAACTGTCTAGGGGACGTCCCACCACCATAACAACTCCCAAATAGAACGTATTTGCTCACTAAGACAATTTGAGTCATCAAGACAGTGGAGTACGATATTGATAGTTTTTAGGGCCCATACCCCAAACCGGTCATATTTGCCGTCTCTCGCAAAAAGGGGTTTAAATGAGAGGTATTTGAGATTAGAAAATGAATTTGATATCCAATTTCGAGGCCAATGGCAATATGAGGTTCTAATAAATGATATATAAATACATGAGATAGAGCACGATGCTGATATATTTTCAGGGCTTAGTGTTTGGGGGACCACCCCACTCCCCAAAACACCCCCAAATGGGGTATATTTATCGACCATCTCAATGTGGGGCTCAAATGAAAGGTATTGGGGAGAAGAGCACGAAATTGATACCCACTTTCGGGACCAATTTTCAGGGGGCCTACCCCTTTCCCAGAATGCACCACAAACAGCAATTATTTACTGACCATCGCAATATGGGGCTCAAATAAAGGTTTTTGGGAGTAGAACACGAATCTGCGTTCAAAATGTGGGACCATGTATTTAGGGCATCGCATACTCCTCAAAACACCCCCTAAAGGGTAAAAGTTCACCGAGCATGCCAATATGTGGCATGCATGCAAATGAAAGGTATTTGAGATTAGAAAACGAATTTGATAACCAATTTTGGGGCCAAGAGTTTTGGGGACGCCTCATACTATAAATTCTCCTTAAACCAATGGCAATATGGGTTCTAAATAATTGTTTTTTAAGAAATGAGCATGATGCTTTTTTCAGGGCCAAGTGTCTGGGGGACCACCTCAACCCCGAAAACACCCCTTAGTCGAACATCACTAGAAGATCGGACTGAAATAACGCCTTTAAAGAATGGAGTACATCTATCATTCAAACTTAAATGGCATTAAACCCTCCGAGCGAATTAGTAGCCCAATAAAGATCATATGGGATTCAGATAAAGGCCCTTACATTCTTACACGGTTAGTAAACCGATGTGCATATATTGTACTATTTTCGTAGCATGATATTTCACTAAAAGCTCTTTAATTGTCGAAAATAAATATTCAAAGGATAATTTTGTTCCGTATAAAGTAAAAGAAGGCGCAGCGGAGCGAGCCCATTGCAGCTAGTTTAATATAAAATTATGCGACAATTAATTCGATTAACTTTTATGAAAGTCTACAGCTGAAGGCTGAACAACTCAAGAGCAACTAGCAATTTCTTTCGTCTTCGTCTGCAGCTAAAGGATTGCGATTTTTTTACTCTCAGAAGTCGGCAAGTTCGGGGATTTCCAGCAAATTCAACATCAGTACAGGGAGTCGAAAGAGAGTGATTCTGAGTCGATCGGGTTGCTTATTAATGGATCTATTTCTCGTGCCACTGTAGTGGTGTACGGTTTTAATATATTAAAAACTTGCACCGGTATTTTGAAAAAGCTCAGTTTTCGAACTGTTTGAAAGTTCGTACTCAATACTATTTTAATTTTTTTTAGTATTGTAAACTAAAATCAATCTGTACCAAGAGGCCTATTTGCATCAGCCAACATCAATATAGTGATGTCGCCCAATTTACACTTGCAGGTCAGGCGTGGGGAATTGTATAGTCGACACCGCCCGTCTTTTTCATTACCTATCAATTGAAATGTTTATAATTACTACATAACTAATAGGATCAATTAATTTCGTGACTTAACTAATTGGATCAATTAATTGACTTTTCTGTGATATTGTTTTTTCGTTTTGGAGAAATAAATATTTTAATTATTCGTATATAAAAACAAAAATTAATTGTGTGTGTTTAAATTTGAGGATTTCTCTGCTTATCAGCACTCCTAGAATAAATCTATAATTAAATAACTTTTATTCATTGTCACTTTAATCGTAATTCTCTCTCTTTCTCTTGTAGCAAAAGAATAGTTAATATCAGTAGAACTGAAGACGATGTTCACCTAGTGCATAGGGAAATGCCAAATGGAAAACAAACAAAATCTGTTCAGGTAGATTTCCAAAAATATGATATTGAAGTTATAGAACTCGCAGCTATCGCTTAAATACTTTTTCAGACTTACTGCCAGAACCATTAACATTTTGTCATTCGATTTGTTCCCCATTTCTTTAATACAAGCAGCTGATTTGTATGAGGTGGCGAACGACCCGAGTGACAAAATATAAGCGGTTTTGTCAGTAAATCGTATTTTGTAGCTTCGATTTCAATGTCCTCTTTTATTTTACTATACTCGTATATGTTTATGGCAACATATGTTTTATTTTATTGTATTTATTTTTGCTGAACTGCACAATTGTTAATTTTTCATTTAAACTTTCATATGCTATGTATGTGCTCTGCTTTTCCCCACAACTTAACACAAAACATACAAATATAAAAAATTTAAATCACTCCTGCCAGACAATTTTGTTAATTTTCAACTGCGATTCGCAACACCGGATTGTTTTATACTACTATTTGAGTGCACAAATATGTAAAATTAATTTTTAACTGCCATGTTTGCTAGGAAACGTATCACATTTCAAAGATTATTTGGAACATACATTAAACACCTGTGTGAAGAGAAAAGCTAGTGACCGAACTTAGACCCATGGTTTCTTGGGCAAAATTGAATTCCGAGTTTTGATAACCGCTTTTTCGATTAAAAAATTGGCCCACTCTAGCAGAAATACAAGCTACATACATTATGCTGGTAACACAAGCTAATATACAAATAAAATGATTTATATAGTATGTGATTGTGTCTCTTTATTTTACTGGCATCTTAGCGTCCTACTATTGAAAATAACAAGTAAGGGCTGGAACTATATTCGCTTTTCGCGACATCATCGATTTCAAAGCAAAAAACTTGCTGATTTCATTCCGTAGGACATTCCCGCATTGCATATGGTAAAATTTGAATAAAATTGCCATTTAATCATTGTTATGTGTGTAGTGTAGTTCAAAAGAGTAATCGCGAAAAACGTGGGGTTTCAACGGTGAAAAGCGAACATGGTACCAGCCATAACAAAACATAAACAACGTTTAGATTTTATACCCTTCAGCATGGTTCCTAAATGTCGTTTTAACAAGGTCGAACTCTAATTAGAACATAAGTCTTCCTGGAGGCTATACTTAAAAGTGAAAAGGCTGAGATCGGGTTCATTCGGGCTATACTTGTTAGCCTATGAATCCGAGCCAAAATTTAGCTTAATCTCGTAAGTTTTTAAGACTGTGCTGCCATAACAGCAGACAGTGAGACGAACGAACGAATGGGTCTACGTCTTCAAAAGGAGTAAATATTTCACTGTGTTGCAAGCGAAAATAAAAAATGAAGGCTATCCCATCCTATGGTGTTGGGTATAAAAAATTATACAAATTGCAAGCTCTAACACTTACATTATTTTTATCCTACGTTGCACATTAATGTAGCTAGACAGAAGGTGTATTATATTAGTTAAACCTTAGGTTGTGGCTTATTTCAAATAATTTTTATGTTGAAGTTCGACGTAGTGACCACTGGGTTTTTGTTTATTTACAGGTCGCCGAATGGATGGGAAGACGGGAGGCATGGTCCGCGGACAAACCGGCAGATCCTCGAACGAAGCCTACCCGTTGGGAGTTCTACAATGGCCACCAACAGTTTGACGAAAACATAAGCGATGCTGTTTATGCTACGGACGTAGGCAACGTTCGCAACCTTTCTGGAGAAACCCGGCGCATACGTTCAGCAGACGAAAACCAGAGACGAGTTAAAATAAAGTAAGCTTTTTGAAATTTAAACAAAATTGAGAACTGAATTGTATGCATTTATTCAGCAGGAATACTCGTGCAACCAAAGACGATACTCATCTTACTTTTCATAATTCTAGAACTAATCTAATTAGCGATCGTGATGTTTACATTGAAGATGTCAATGATGATAGGGAGCTTATCGATGAAGAACATAAAAATTTTAGACGCAGCAAAACTAGCCGCCAACAAAGCAAACGGCACCGCAATGAGGAAACTATACAACTCCAAAATCAGATTGATGACGACTCAATGAGGCGGCATGAGATCGATAGAGGTAGCGACATCGATTACAATACAGCCAGAGGAAGCTTACGGAATAAACGCGAATTCTTCATAAAAGATGGAAATATTGAAATTTTGCAACTAATGACTAGGGACAAAACTCGAGAAAGTGCAGGTGCGGCTAAAGATGATAACATATATGTAAATGTTCCTCTCAAGAATGCAAGCTATTCACAACCACATTTGCTAATGGTCGACAATAGTGGAAAAGAAATTCTTATGAGACGTTTTATTGAGGAACAGCCAGATGGTAAACAAATCATACGAGAGCATTATCAAATCGTTCCGGGTGCCACTTACATACAGTCGCTGCCAAACGAGATACAACAGAATTCTACATTCAAAGCTGATACATTTCCACTGGAAAAATCGGGTCCTAATAGCATTGTTTATTCACAGACTGAACCAGAAGTTAAAGTAATACACACACAGCCAGCCCAAGGTTCGATTACTACCCTGCACATGGACAGCTTTCAGAATCAAATGCAACCAGGCACTTCGAATCAATCGCTCACACAGGAAATGGAGAATTCTCTTAAACACCAAAATGAGCTATTACGTCAAATCCTTTTGGAAAAGGAAAAAATTGAAACGCGTTATGTTCAACATGAAGTTGCCCTCGAGACACAAAGTTTACCAGGGCAATCCATGGCCATTGCCACACAGACGGAGTGCGAGGCCGGTACTCAAACTGAAGAAAACAAGGAATATGTACCAAGAGCAACACAGAGGCATTCCGTAAGGCGCAGAGCTCGAAGTGAGAACGATGACTCTGGATCAGATGACGACAACTATGAATTTATTCGCCTAAGTTCCCCAAATAGTCCCGATGGAGTGGTGTATTGTATAAAGCGTAAGAAACAACGCCGTCTTGGCAATTACCGTGGAGGCAATCAACCACGCAAGCGTATCGTTATGGTAGAAGAAGTAAAACGAAAAATACGTACGCCAATAAAAGAAGAAGATGATGACGAATATGACAAGGCACGGAAAAGGTTGACGCCAAAAAAACCGCCACGCAGTAGTGGTCAGAAAAAAAATAGTATTCTGCGTCGCCTGAAAACCGAGGAAACTAATCGAGAAGAGAGTAATTCGCGTTCAAAAAAAAATCTTCTGAAACACGATGTTTTAATGGAAATATCGGACTCACTAGATGAGAAGTACAGCTCTAACGAGGGACAAAAAAGAAGAGAAATACGAGTGGAACAACTAAATTACTATGATAATTCCGAAGCAGACCCCGAGGAATACGATCAAATCAACGATGTAGGGGATTTCTCAAATGATTCGGATGGTGCAGAAATTGTTATCAAAAGTAATAGATTCGCATCAAACTACAAACAGAAAGGCTCGAGAGAGTTATCATCGCCAAATGAGCATCAGTTTGAGATATATGTTGACAATGCAGTAAGAGACGGAAATGACAACCAGCAACGAAATGGGTCAAATTCAAGATCGTCGCCAGAACATCGAAACAATGGCCGCCCAGAAGCTAAACCCAGACTGTCACGAAGTAACAGTTCTCGAGGCAGCAATTCTTCTCAACAGGATCCAACAAAACGAAAGAACAACGTTTCGCAGCACCACAAAGCTCAGGTATCAAAATTGAAAACTGAAATACGAGAAGCGCAAAGCGAAACCGATTTATTGGAACATGATTACATTTCTTATAAAAGACCCCGCGCTGGCAGCGTGCCAAAATATATGGAATGGTATTACGATAAAAAGAAACCTCCAATAAGCGGACGAACGTCTACGGAGTCATCAAACAAAGGAACGCAGCAGTTGCGCAAAAATTCAGAAAAAAAAATATCAAAGACACGCTTAAATATCAAGCACGTGGACGGCATCCAACAGGATGAAACCAAGTTTAGGCCTGAACCAGCTCCTCGCAAATCACCTCTAAAAGAAGCACGAATGCTTAAAGAAGACATCGTTAAAAGCAAACAATTGAAACCACATATAGAGACTGATACCAGTCATCCATTACTACAACACTCCGAACATCGTTTTGAACGTAAGAATACACACGAAGTAGCTGTGCACCCCACAAAGCTGCCCCATTATATTTATCCTGAAACGCCACCCACTATTGGTTCAAGCAAAGAACAAACAAATTCCAAAAATGTGAAGACCAAACCATCGCCCATTAAAGAGAATAAGGTCAAAGACAATAACTCTTCTAAGTTAAACCTTTACATCGAAGATTGCAATGCACCACACCGGCAAAACGTAACATCGAATTCTTCCTCTACATCTACTCAGAAACAACTCAACGTATTAACCCTTGAAGACGATCTGGATTCCGGCATTGCAATGAATTCACTGCTGAATAGCATGGGCCGTCGAAATCCCATAGCAGAAAAAAAAAGTGTTTTTTCAATAGCCTATGATGATGTAAGCCGTGTTCAGAAGATTCCTTCCGGAGGTGAATCTCCACCCTACTAAATGAATCTATGTATGGTATATACATATCATTGAATCGTTGATTATTTCTTACATAATGTGATATACATACAAGATCTGTACAAAAAGTGTGGCATTTGTATTTATTAAGAAAGTGTTATCCATTATATGATAAACATTGTAACAAAGGTCTGTAATTATATCCGATAATACTACGGTTATAAAGGGTTTTATTACTTTAAGATTTTAAACCGTAGACCGGTCGCTTCAAAATGACTTTCTCATTCGATCTGCCATGTCCGTCTGTCGGCCCATGTATCGTAGAAATCATTGTAAAGGCCACATTTGTCCGATTGTCGTCAAATTTTGCACATGTCAAGTTTTTTGGCCCAAGAGATGCCTCTATTGTGAATGAAAAAACAAAATTAATTCCAATTATTTATACAATTGCGTGCACAAATCTTAATAATTTAATTTGACTTCTATGCCCACATGTTTTCAAATTTTATTTATAAATTTTAGAAATATTTTCATTTTTTTCCTCGTATTGTTCGACAGATAAAGCGTTACCACCTCATGGCAAACAGACTTGCACTGAAAACTGTTTTTGCGTTTTATTTTTGTCCTTTGATTTTGATACTGGATAAACAATCCAATACTAAAATAAAACAGAGCAATTAACCAGCCACAGCTCATTTATGGGCGCAAGACCTAAAATCAGGAATTTCGTTAACATTCAGTTAATAAATGCATCTTTTTTGGCTTAAAATCGCAGATCCGTCTATATTGCATCTATATCCAAATATGATACGATCTCCACCATATTCGGTACGAATGTCGGTGAATCCCAAATAACTCATTGCTCCAATTTCATCGCACTAATTGTTCTTAAACAACTTTTTTTCCAATTTGTTCGCAACCGAATAATAAATTCGCCGGTTTTGCGAGTTCAGTTTATATGGCAGCTATGTATATAGAAAAATTGTCCGATTTTACGAGATCAAAAGTCACTTTATATGAAGACAAATAAATTATGAAAATTTGTTGCACAAGCTTCACATTGCCAAAATATCGGCAAAATCATAAAACCCGGCTTAGGTAAGTATGAGAAAATACCCAGCTTTTTACCCAATATACCTTTTGGGTATTTACCCACCTCTGCATATTCGGAATGCTCCCATGCATGTGGGATGTTTTTTTTTCTTTCATTAAGAGGAAATTGAAGACCAAGCAAAACACGTGTAAGTAAAACAGCTGTCAAAATTTAACCAAACATTCATATGTAAGACATATGAGTACCAACTTGGGTAGTCTAATACACGTAGCCCTCGAAGATAAAAAATGTACGATACTTCTTGTACAGATCCTGTATAAGTTAAACACGGTTGCCATTGAAAATTTGGATTTCCTATTAAGGCTGTGTGTCGAATGGTAGCAAAGTTGTAGGGATAGTAAGTGTGTCAGTGATTGTAAATTCATTTGCGTTTTGGTAACCAACTTGTGTGCGTTTTGGTAACTTAGCCACCCACATTGCGAGCAGACGACGCTAAATTTAAACGACTAAATTGGCATAAAATAAGTAAAATTATTGTTTATTATCATTGGCAACGAGATTCTAAAAGGTTGTTATTTAACAATAATGGACGAAAGTACAGCTTTGTGTTTGTAGTTTATTGAAATGATGGTGCCGCCGTTTAGTGATTTTTCTTTAACGGTGTCAAAAGTTTGTTTGCCTGGCATGAGCTTCGTTCATCATTTTCATATAAACATAGAAGCAAATTGGAATTTGCATTCATTTTTCATGAAGTAATGGCTTCTACCGCTAAAAAATTAATACAGGTGTCTTTAAAATAACATTACTTGTCTTACTCGTCATGTCTTTCTAGTTTCCAAAGCAAGACCTAAAACATCTCTATATTGCAACGTTCGTATTTGCAATGCAACTGCTAGCAGTAATGGAAAATATTTTTGAAAAATATTCATTACGCAAGTAATTATACATTTCTGGACTTTTCCTGTATTATTATGTGGCGCGCACATCTTATTTGCTTCTAATTTTTAACGAACGTCAAAATGTTAGAAATAATTATCGATTGGCGCAGCAAAATGATTTTTTTTCTCTCCAGTGTAAAAAACAACCCCCTACGTCATTTTTACATCTCACCATAGGAGATTGCTTTCATTCGACACACGCTCTAAATCATTTTTTTCTACATGCAGGATTGCATATTGTCACATAAAAGGCAAACGTGGAACTTCAAAACATATTATAACATAAATTTTAATTGTACTAGATGAACCGAGCTCGCTCCACATCGTCTATTATTACAAAAAAAACAAAATTTTTCTTTGACTATTTTCTCTAATAAATTTGTACCCAAATACAAATAATTTGAATCCCTTAGTGCCATGATTGACAATAAACCAAATACCTTTCAGTCGATGAAACCACATTTCATGTTTGGTATATGTATATCATATACATATGTATACCGTTTTTGGGAATTTGGTTCCAAATATCTTATCTTTCAAAGTCTTGTTTTGGGGGTTTAAGGCGGATGGAGCGTGGCCACTTGGTTTCGAATGTTCCAAAGATTTTTAATTTCAGCTCCATAATGCCACGGTCGTTGGATATATCCGGTTTGGGGGTGTTTTAGGCGTTAGGAGGCCACCCAGACACTTGTCCCCACAAAAAGATATCGGATTCGTGCTCTACTCTGGAATACCTTTCTTTTAGTCCTATATTGTCATGGTTGGTAAATATGTACGGTTTGGGGCGGCCCTTGGCACTTGGTCCCGAAAGTGAAACTCAGATTCGTTTTCAACTCTCAAATACCATTCGACTGAGTTCCATACTTACATGATTGGTCCACTTATACCTTTGGATAGTGAGGCGGTCCCCCATACACTTGATCTCAATTTTTTTTAAAAAAATTTTGCGTTTGGGTTGCTATTGGAGTGTAAAAAAAATTTCTCCTGAATCGGCCCAACCATCACCGAGATCTGGCGTTTTGAAAGTCATGTGAAGGGGACTTTGATTGCAACAATGCCATCTTTTGGTTTCCCATACACTGCTGCGGTAATTGTTGTTGTTCATATTGAAAACCGCTGAAATAGTAGATTTCGTCTTTCTCTTTCAAACACAACAACAAAGGCGTTGCTGTCTTGGTTTCACAAGTCACACGTGCTCAGTGGCATAAGTTTTGCTATTAGTTATGTTTGCTATTACGACCGATCATGTATTTGATTACCTTAGTTATTTTTTATCCAAAGGACTTAATGACCACGAAAATTTTGTAAGGAGGGAAGATTGCCTGATGATGATTACTTTGAAAATGGTAGAAAATAAAAGACATTAAAAAATTATTTTCACGAGGCGTTTTACGCCATCTGTGATAATTGTAAGAAAATCGGTTCAGCCGTTTTTGAGTCTATACGAATAATATAAACAAACAAATAAAAAATGATTTTTATATACAGGATTGGAAAAAGTTTCTTCCAGTAAGATAATGGCTGACAAAAAGCTCACTAAGATTACATTAGTTGATTTTTACTTTCAGATGTTTTTTAGTAACTATAACAACCATCATTGCATTTCATGCGACGTTATGTTGGTATATTGTGCCCATATATATTTTAAGTTTCTTTAAGTAATTTTGACCCAATCAATCCAGTAATGTAAATATATTCTCTACTTTACTTTAAGTATTTATCTATCAGATGCAAACGTTTTTTTTTTATTTAACAAAAAAGAGATAAAACCAAGTCAACAATCACACTGTATTGATGAGGTTTCTACAAAATAAATTCGGATTTTATTTTTATTCTTAGTCGGCTAACGACACTAGACTTACAACACATTTAATGTAAACATTTTATTGTATAATAACATAATAATAAAAAGTATTGTTAATAATTCTTTAAAATTGAAAGTGGTTTAATAAAATGTCTTATTATTATTTAAAATGGTCATAACTATGGGTTGGTATTTTATTCAGCTTTTCCCGTGAACAACTCCCAAACTCCATATAAAAAACGTACTTGAAATAAATAAAGCCCTTTTTCCCCTAATGGCTTAAAAGAAGCACTTCAAAACCATTAATCCTAGTGTAATATGAATGCAAGATTGAGCTGGTAGAAAAAATTTCATGTAATTATGTTTGAAAAAATTATGTTGTATTGTGAAAGTTTTTCGCAATAATTCCGAAAGCTGAACAGAATACTCTGCCTATGCTAGCAATTGTTTAAATGAGTACACACACGTTCAAGTGTTAGATTCATACTGATTATTTATGTACAAATGTTCTATCACTAGAACTCCTGAAACTCTTAAAATTAAATAGTAAAGAACGAAATCCCAACGCAGTGGTATGATCGTTCGTTCTAATCTTCTGCCCTATGTACACATGCTCACACACGCAGCTAATGCAACGCGCAGTGCGACCCTTGGAGTCGTGGATGAACATATATTTGTAGTTTTTGCTGCGATCCTTAACAGCGCGGGTTCCAGTTAGTGATTTATCATCCCGATAAATCCAAACAGATGGTAATGTTTTTTTTACCAAAATTTTATGTTTGACAAATTTCACAAAAATATTAGGTCTGCTCGCGTAACGTAAGAGCCATTTTACTCTCTTTAAAAAATTTGCAAGCAAAAGTACGCGAACAACTTCCTGTGAAAATTTAAAGAAAAACAGATGATTTTTATTTTGGTTGGTGTTTACGTCGAAACACGTTATTTTCTTACTTTCGCTTTCTAACGTCAACTTCAACGTCATGCTATCAATGAGGATAGCATATATTTTTGACGAAAGATTTGACAATCATTTTTTTTAAGTTGCAACTTCCGATACAATTGGCGTGAACTCCTTCTTGTTCATTTCCAACCATTCAACTGGTAAGATCGCCTATCCGTCCATCTAATAAAATCCAAAATTGTTATACCCATCCTAACTCAGTGTTGTGTTCTTATTTTTCTATCCCTTTACTTCTTCGGGGTTTTGCAAATATAAACCCAACTGGAGGAACAAAGCAAACAAATTCTCCATAGTTTGTGTCTTTGTTCTTGGCTCATCGGTGTTTATTTCTAACTCCAGAGATTACGCTCCCATACCACATATTCATTTTGGTCCTTCGAACCGGATTGCTGCGTTGATTTGGAGACTTATATTGGGAAACACTCGAGAGAATTCAAACTCCAGTTTCATCTTTGCATAACGCTGAAACAGGTTAGTTTACATTCTTCTTTGCAAATTCGTTTGGTCATATCATAGTGCGCAAGTGGTGATAAGCATAGACACATCCATGTCTTTTGTTGTAAAAAAATAAATTTAGAATTTGTAAAGTCACAGAAAAGCAAACAAATTCTCCATAGTTTGTGTCTTTGTTCTTGGCTCATCGGTGTTTATTTTTAACGCCAGAGATTACGCTCCCATACCACATATTCAGTTGGTTTTTTTATTTGCTTGCTTGGAAAGCAAATTTTTTTTAAACAAAAAATGCTGGCGATGCTTGTGAGTTATTTTCCTTTAATAAACGTCAATTTATTAGCCACAGAGTGAAAAGGCTAGAAGGGAAGCCATTCGTATATCCGTGATCTCCGTGCCGTTGCACAGCCATCACAAATTACCGTGCAATCCCATGGCAGACGATTGTACGTACCGCATTGGCCCGATGGAGTCTTTCAGTGTACAACACAGTGCTACAACAACAACCGTGCACGAAGCCACGAATGTCATCCGTGGCGCCAAGTCGCGCAAAGCGCTGGTTCCACACAGAATCTCTACACTGATGGGGACAATCTGGATCTGCTTTGAGTCGATTACCTTACAACTGTCCTCAGCCTATCTAAATGGGGGTATACTAATTTCGTCATTCTGTATGTAACTACTCGAAATATTCGTCTGAGACCCCATAAAGTATATATATTCTTAATCGTTGCGACATTTTATGTCAATCTAGCCATGTCCGTCCGTCCGTCTGTCTGTCGAAAGCACGCTAACTTCCGAAGGAGTAAAGCTAGCCGCTTGAAATTTTGCACAAATACTTCTTATTAGTGTAGGTCGGTTGGTATTGTAAATGGGCCATATCTGGTATATGTTTTGATATAGCTGTCATATAAACCGATCTTATCCGATTGGAATGAAATTTTGCACGACGTGTTTTGTTATGATATCCAACAACTGTGCAAAGTATGATTCAAATCGGTACATAACCTGATATAGCTGCCATATAAACAGATCTTGGGTCTTGACTACTTGAGCCTCTAGAGGGCGCAATTCTTATCTGATTGAAATGAATTTTTCAACATAGTATTTTGTGCCAAAAATGGTTCAAATCGGTTCATAACCTGATATAGCTGCCATATAAACCAATCTGGGATCTTGACTTCGTGAGCCTCTAGAGGTCGCAATTATTATCCGATTTGGCTGAAATTTTGCATGACGTATTTTATTATGACTTTCAACAATTGTGCTAAGTATGGTTCAAATCGGAAGATAACTTGATACAGCTGCCATATAAACCGATCTTGGGTCTTGGCTTCTTGAGCCCCTAGAGGGCGCAACTCTTATTCGAATAAGATACACAGGTCTCCAACATATAATTTATTTGTAGTCCGAACCGGACCATATCTTGATATCGATCTAATAGCTGAGCAAATCTTTTCATTTATCCTTTTTTTTGCCTAAGAGGAAATTCTGGGAAAAGAACTCGATAAACGCAATCGGTGGTGGATGGTATATAAGATTCGGCCCGGCCGAACTTAGCACGCTTTTACTTGTTTTTACATAACTTACAAAAAATTATTAAATAAAAAATATATAAAATATTAAAAATTCTTATCTGATTTGGTTTTTTAAGTGTTTAATTATTACAATAAAGTGGAGCTTTCCAAAATTCCGTTTTCTGGGTTTTGAAGCATAAAAAAGGGTTGATGTTTCTCGATAAAACGCGGAATGAAAAAAAAATAAATAACATCCATTTACATATAAATATAGTTGATAACTAAGGTAAAACGTTTTTTAATCGTTTTTACAGTACATACATACATAGCTTTTTGCTTCATTATTTTATTGACTTTTTTCATTGTAGGTTTTTTTAATTCGGAAGTAATTTCAGTATTTTTAAATTAATTTTAAGACATTTTTTTCATTCAGGATAAATAAAATTAAAAAGATCGTATGCTCATACATCTAATGGGTGATTTTTAGCTATTATAGTTTTGGCAAAACTTGTTTTGTTTCATTGTCAACCAGTTTTGTCTATAATTTAACCATGAATCGTCTTACAAACGAACAATAAATGTAAAATATTATCAAAATGCATCCTCTGTTAAAAAAGTTCATCGCGCGCTTCTTTCATTTTTGGCTCAATGGGTGCGTAAATAAGCAGAATTGTCGATTTTGGAGTGAAGATCTGCCAGAAGCATTGCAAGAGATATCAGTGCATCCAGAAAAAGTCAGTTAGGTGCAGTTTCTAGGCTGGTGGCATCATAGGACCGTATTTCTTCAAAGATGATGCGAATCTTAACGTAACTATTAATGGTGAGCGCTACCATATCCAACTTTTTTTGTCCAAAATGCAAGAAGTTGGCTTGCATGGCATGTTGTTTCAACAAGACGGCGAGTTCGGTGAACATTTTATTTCATGTTCGGGACTGGTCAATTGGCCACCTAGATTGTGCGGTTTAACGCCTTTTGACTGGCTCATGTCTATATAGACAAGCCTGCTTCAATTGCAGCATTGGAAGACAACATTGAAGCATTTATTCGTGAGATACCGGCCGAAATGTTGGAAAGAGTATGGAAAGTATATTGGACTAAGCGTATGGACCATGGAGTCGTATGGAGTCACGGTCAACAAAAGCATGATATAATATTCAAACATTAGATTATATGGACTATACTATTGATTCAATTACAGATTTCATTAATTTTTCTGAATTGTATGCCTTTTTGTTTTTTTTTTTTTTTAAAACTTTTCTATAGCTCTTAAAAAATCACCCAGCTATGATTATAAACATTGCTTACGAAATTAATTAACACAATGTCGTTTGTGTTTTTCTTCTCTATTTGAAAAATAGTTTATGTAATATTTGAAAAAGAAAAAATATTTTATTTTCGTTATTAATTCCAGGTGATTGATTCACAGATAATCGATACTAAACTGCAACTAAATTTTATTTGAGTTAACTAAGGCGTATTAATAAGGTGGCCGCATCGGCGAATTGCTACAACAACAAATCATCTTTTTGGGAACTTGATATGTCAAAATTTGTAAACAGGGCGAAGAAAATTCAATTCGCCGTGACATTTAAAATTTTCGGCAAATTTTTTTCGACCAAGAAGAAGTGTATTAATTTTTGAGTGTCATACAAGAAACACAAATTTAAAAATGTTCGAAATTCCTATTAGATCCACACAAAACCATTAAGATGGCAGGTGGACATTGGGATTCCTCCTGAATTGAGTTCATACTATGTTGATGGACACAATAATTAGCGTACCACTAGCAAAGAGCTCCAATAGGATTATTGAGACTGGTGCTCATGGACGATTTTTGTAACCCTTTTTGGGGCTCTGGATAATTGTGGGAATTTTAGGTCATTTGAAAAGAAGAGGCTAAGGTTTGTTGACTACGAGGATGACGTTTTCACCTTCGTGTGTGGCTGTTCAGAGAGTAAACCCCCGAAAGATAAAGTTGGTGCTATTCACCCAATATGAAGTAATTTGGTGTGTTCAGGGGACCTCTCCTAGATGGGATGAAGCTATCGCCCTCACTACTGATAGGGCTTCTAACAAGCAATTGTAATGTAAGGACGCGCTGGACACATGACGGACTTACGCACTATAGATGGTTAAGCACCTTTTGTGGCACTGTCTGAATTGGTTTAGCATTATGGCTAAATGAACACCTACTTTCCTGCTTTAATTATTTTCAGGCACATAGTCCTTTCGCCATTTTGACTGCAATAGGGTCTAGAAATGGCAGATTGGAGGGAACTTCTTCTTCTTGTCATGCATGTTGGCTCTTTATCTTCTTCGTTCTAATATGTGGCATTGTACCGCCGTAAATTTTGTCTTTGTTCTTCAGCGCTGTTTGAATCTATTTCGGGGGCGACATAATAAACCTAAGTTCACTGGATGAATTTGATAGTGATTGAGGTTGTTAGACGCGTACCATTATATAATCTAAGTTTAACAACCAAAACAGCAGCAAACACAAAAATCAATTTATGGAATATTTATTTTGAAGTTAAAATTTTTATAAATCGATTTCAAAAATGATTTGACATATAAAATTCCATCAGATGTGCTGATGCGGCCACCTTATTAAATACGTCTTTGAGCTAACTTACCTCATGGAAATCACAGTAGACTGTCAGAAAGAACTGTTGATTTCTTCTACGCCAAAAGGAAATAGTTTCACTTCAAAAATTTTTTTGTCGAATTTTTATGGGTCGATTATTGATGGCAACCTTAGTTCAATTGCGTTATCAGTTGACACATTTGCATTACGGATGGCAACTTTCAACTGAAGTTGATAAAAATTGGATTTTTCGACAACTGCTATTTTGTAGTTGCTCTGCTGTTTTTATTAGTAAATAAGCAATGAAATTAAAAAAAAATATTTTAAAATCCCCAGAAATTATTATGTAAAACTCAAATGCAGCCTGGGTTGAGCGTGCGCCGCCACGTATTTCCGAAGAATATTGGAGTGTGAAAGATTTTACGGCAAAGAAAAAATTAAACTGGCGGGCAACAAAAGAAGAAAAAAAAAAACGAATCACAGGCTGTTGGCCACCGCCAGGAGTGTCTACATATTTCCATTATACAGATGGCAGCAGATTTATTGCAAATTAACTTGGATATAACTTCAGTTCGCGGGAAATATTGGGTTTGGAGCAGCTAAAGAAAACCATTGAGAAAAGCAGCAAACGGCGACATAAGTAAAAAAAAATATCGTTAAACAGTGCTTTAATTTAAAAATAAAGTGTTTGTTCGTGGTATTTCACAACTACTAGCATTTTTGGTTGTGGTTTTATTATTTGTTAACACATTTTTTGCTTCGGGGCTGCCAAAACACTTGCCGGCATCAATTGACAAAAGTTGCCATCCATAATTCAAATTTTTATTTTAGTTGCGTTGTCAGACTACCACTCAACTGAACGTTGGTTGCTATCCATAACCGACCCATTAATGTTTTAAAATAGTCTAAGACAATTTATATGTTATATAACGTTTATTATTTATTAGTTGTATTTGGTGGCCACCGTGGCACAGAGGTTGGCATGTCCGCGTGTGACGCCGAACGTCTTGGTTCAAACTAATGCTGCAGACATTTGTGAGGTATCCTGCCATGTTAAAACTCAAGGTATATTCATTTACAGGTATTGAGTGTTCTATCTGCCAAAATCAGTGATTAGTGCAAATCCGATTTTGAGTATGTTACTAGTTCACAACCAAAACTCGTTGGCAGATAGTGCAATTCGCGAGAAAAAAATTTAACTCAGCTGGTAACAGAACACTTCCTGTTTTGGACAGAACTCATTGATATGAGAAAAATATCCCCGCTGTTCCTTAATGGTATGTTAATGGACAACAACCGTAAAAGTTCTTGTAAATTGCAAATTTACTTATAGAAATCTCATTAGAGAACAAGAGATTTCTCTGTTATTTCAATGAATGCTGGTCGATTCGAGTTTTTAGCTCATAGATATGTTTATTATGAGATGAAATGAATCCAAAAGAGCCAACATGCATGTTTCGACTTGCTACTCTATGGCGTAAAATGGACATTGGAGGGAAATAAAAGGGAAAAATGGCAAAGGCGTCATAAATCTTCAAAATCTTTTTTATACAGGGATTTTTTTGGATGAATGCAATTAAATATTCACAAAACAAGTAAAAGCGGATCGCATTTGTCGAGTTCTTTTCCCGACATCTCTTCTTAGGCAAAAAGATTATAAGAAAAGATTTGCTCTGCTATTAGAGTGATATCAAGATATGGTCCGGTTTGGACCACAATTAAATTATATGTTGGAGACCTATGTAAATGTCAGCCAATTCGAATAAGAATTGCGCCCTTCGGGGGCTCAAGAAGTAAAATAGAGAGATCGATTTATATGGGAGCTGTATCGGGCTATAGACTGATTCAGACCATAATAAACACGTATGTTTATGGTCGTGAGAGGATCCGTCGTACAAAATTTCAGGCAAATCTAGAGGCTCAAGAAGTCAAGATCCCAGATCGGTGTATATGGCAGCTATATCAGGTTATGAACCGATTTGAACCTTATTTGACACAATTATTGAAAGTAAGAATAAAATACTGCATGCATTTCAGCCAAATCGGATAGGAATTGCGTCCTCTAGAAGCTCAAGAAGTCAAGTCCCCAGATCTGTTTCTATGACAGCTATATCAGGTTATGGACCGATTTGACCGGCACAGTTGTTGGATATCATAACAAAACACGTCATGCAAAATTTCATTCCAGTCGGATAAGAATTGCGCACTCTAGAGGCTGAAGAAGTCAAGACCCAAGATCGGTTTATATGACAGCTATATCAAAACATGGACCGATATGGCCCATTTACAATCCCAATCGACCTACAGTAATAGGAAGTAATTGTGCAAAATTTCAAGCGGACAGACAGACGACGATCAAGAATATATATACTTTATGGGGTCTCAGACGAATATTTCGAGTAGTTACAAACAGTTGGAGGCCACCGTAGCGTAACGCAGAGGTTAGCATGTCCGCCTATGACGCTGAACGCCTGGGTTCGTATCCTGGCGAGACCATCAGAAAAAATTTTCAGCGGTGGTTTTCCCCTCCTAATGCTGGAAACATTTGGGAGGTAATATGCCATGTAGAATTTCTTTCCACAGAGGTGTCGCACTGCCCCTTATCTTTGAGCTAAAACTTGAATCGGAATGCACTCATTGATATATGAGAAGTTTGCCCCTGTTCCTTAGTGGAATGTTCATGGGCAAAATTTGCAGACTAGGAAGGAAACTTCATACTAATCTAGGGTCGACGCAATCTTAAATCTCCTAACACGAGACACAAAGAAACCCAAAATTGCCTTCTTCAAGTGTAATATTCGGAGTTCCTTCTATAGTACAATAAAACGAAGGATCTGACTTCACCGTTCACATGCTGACAATTGTCTTATTGAGCTATTCGGGGTGTTCGTGACAAGAACCGATGTCCTTAGTATTCCTAATTCCAATGTCTTTCATAAGATTCCATTTACTTCTACAGTGTAAGGCTGAACTAAATTGATTGGAATAATATTTGGTTTCGCAACTTTTCCGAAATTCTTAACATTTTTCCTAGAAATTCATCATGTAGCTTCGGAGTTTTGAACTTCCTCCATCTCGAATACGCCTTAACCAAGGCACACAGTATTGGTGCGTTTCCGATTAACGGGACCCAAAACGTTCCTCATGTAGTCCAGATGAACTTGTTCTGTCTGTAGGAAGAAGAAGAAATAAATGTAAACAGAGGGTAATCTGATATGGTATCTCGCATAGAAGGAGCTGTTTCCAGTGGCTGTTAAACTATGGGTAAATTAGTTAGAGAACGATTAGTACGTTACATATCCGGGGACAGGGTTTTATTCCAAGAGGATTCGGTTGATTTGGATGATATCCCAAATTGATAGAGGAAAAATACCATATGACTAAAGCACAAGTTGGAGGAACAGTTCACACAATATTTCTACTGCAATTGCTGCCGCTCGTTTTTCTTCGCGGGCTGACCTAAATGAAAGGCGATGATACGTTATTAAGCAGCACTGAGACTTAATGAATGTCATTAAGAGAATATAAGGACAAACTGATAAGAAAATGCCTAATAAGAATGACTATAATGGAAAGCCGGAAAATCGCTGGAAAATTTAGCCGTCCGATGGTATAAAAGAAGCTTTAGGAGTAGAAGCGGCCATTGTTTTATATCCAGCTGTAGCCAGCTCAGTGGTAACCTTTTTTTGCTGTCGACAACATATAATACGGTTACAATAAATCGAGGTTTTCAAAAGACGTATGTATATCCAAGACTTATAAAGAGCGTGTGTCGAATGATAGCAATCTCCTATGGTGAGATGTAAAAATGACGTAGGAGGTTGTTTTTACAACGGTGAGAAAAAAATTTCATTTTGCTGTGCCAATCGACCATTTTTTCTAACACTGACAAATTTTGACGTTTATCAAAAACCAAACGTAAACAAGATGTGCGCGTCACAAAATAATACAGGAAAAAGCGAGAAATTAATAATAATTACTTGCGTAATGAATATTTTTCAAAAATATTTTCCATTACTGCTAGCAGATTATTGCAAATGCGATCGTTGCAATATGGAAATATTTTAGGTTTTGCTTTGGAAAAGAGGAAAACACGACGAGTAAGACAAGTAATGTTATTTTTAATACATCTGTCTTAATTATTTCCCAATTTTAAGAAATTTTTTACATGGAACCTTCTTCACGAATTATTACTTCAGGAAAAATTAATGCAAATGCAAATTTGCTTCTATTTTTTTCTATTGTTTACAGGAGAATAATGAACGAAACTCTTGCCAGGCATACAAACTATTGACGCCGTTATAGAAAAATCACTAAACGGCTGCGTCATCATTTCAAATAACTGCAGAAACAAAACTGTACTTTTGTCCATTATTGTTAAATAACTACCTTTTAAAATTCCGGTAGAAACCAGTGATAGTAAACAATAATTTTACTTATTTTATGCCATATAAATCGTTTAGATTTGGTGACATCTGCTCGCAATGTAGGCGGCTAAGTTATGCCGCACGAAAGTTGGTTACCAAAACGCAAATGAATTAACAATTACTGACATGGGACTTTGCTCAATGAAACGTCAAAATTTGCTGTGCTGTCAAAAACCTTACTACCTCCTGGGCTACTCAAAAATTATTCACTTAACGTCATATTTTTATTATCCCTACATACCATTCGACACACAGCCAAAGTGAGTGTGTTTAATACATATATATTAAAGAAGTTATTTGGGTACAAGTCGAAATTGTTTTCTGTGTTTCATTGTTGTCAATTGTAGCGTCCTCAGCAAGAAACCGCCTCAGTAAGGTTCAGCGCAGTCATGTCGAGAGTCAAGTGAAAGTCCAGGTAAAATTATTGCTATTCAACTTACCTTGGTGAAAATTTGTGTTCGGGTAATTACTTCTTACATGGGCGAAAAGGCGACGGAATGAAATAGAGGCAAATACGATTTTTAGGTAAGCCAAAAAAGTATCATAAACCAGGAAGAAAAGCATCACAAGAATACCAGAAAAATAATTTCTTAAATCTGTTGGATAAATTATCGTAAATTAAAAATTGAAAAATAAGCCTCTAGGTTAAGTGCTTAATACCAGAAATTTTAAATTGTTAGTGAGCGCAGGGTTAGCCGAGAAACCATATAGACCAAATTAAGTTTTTTTATTGGATATAAAAAGCCTCCTCTATATGCTCTTTTTTTAATGCGAATTCGTGCCAAGTGGCTCACAAAAGATAAGGTAAAGATCTACTGGTGATAGAAAATTATAGATATATATTTCTTTTTTGTGTATTTCTTTACTAAAAAAGGGTTTATTGTAATGTCTTAATGTTAGGTTATTTAAGGACTTTTATTAATAAAACTAAATGTAAAATATTTTTCTATGTGGGTATAGGGTGTATGTTGTCATAAGGTAAGTGTGTGTGGAAACAGGGGCCCTTTTCAAATTTATATTCATTTGGACTAAAGGGCCAAGGTTGGGCGGGTAAAATGTGGGAACAATTCCATCAAGTTCCGTCGTTATCAGTATACGAAGTGTTTGTGTTTGTTTGTAGTATTTAGATAACCTACCATTTTTATTTATTTGTTCATTCTCCTGGGCTAATGGTGGAAGGCTTGGAACCTGCTTGAGAGGCGATAGATGGCTAGCTGAACTCCATCTCAGCGCCACAATAGGCAGCATGTAACAATATGGCGCCCAAATTAAATGACAATGTCGAATCGCCAAAACCATGGTAATATGATACCAAGCCAACTTTCGAGCGCAAAGAAGTTTGCGCCAATAGACAATAGGGTAAAATATATTTAAAGTGTGGTAACGCGTTGCCTTGGAATCTTGCAGATATTGCAACCATATTTTTGAATAAAATATGACTATTGTGCAATATTTAGCATAGGTCATGAGGAAATACTCGTTTTTAGATTGATAGAGTCTAGTGCAATAGCACTTGTTTGTCATATGTAACAACGAATATATTGTCTTATGACCTGTTTTTTGTTCTTTCTGTGATTTTTTAATAAAGTAACGTCAATAGCTTGAGGGTTAAATTTCTTTTCGTAAATGTAATGGCTGTGTAATAGTACGTATTAGGACACTTTAATAATAGATTTTTTTTGTTCACACAAAGAAAATTTTCCACACACTTTACACTGGCAATTGAATACACATCCTATAACCTCTCGCAAGTAAATATTGATTATCTAAAACCTTTGCAACCAGTTTTAACTATAAATACATATCAATTATTTTGAACTAAATTTATGTCTAATAATTAATGTACGTCGTTTGTGTTTTACCTCTTCTAACAAACAAATCAGTTTTAATCATTTTTAATTATTTATTAATTATACATCCAATTGGTGTTTTGTCATACGAGCGTTTTTAAATTTGTTGTTAATGTGTTTTTTTTTTTATTTAACCAAAACCAAAACGTTTTTTTTATATTTATGAAAAATTCAATTTCATAATTAAACTAGCTGAACTGGTCCGCTCCAACTTCTTTTACTTTATACGGAACAAAATTATCCTTTGAATATTTATTTTCGACAATTCAAGAGCTTTTCTTGAAAAACCATTCTACTAAAATAGTGTGGTGGTTCCACAATTATTATTCCTACATCAAATAATTTTAATTTTTAACAAATTAAGTTTAAATTTTATTGCCTTTGTTAATTTCAAATAACTCTATTTTAAACTATTTTTCTCTAACTAGTAGCCTTTGGAATAACTTGTTTGTTTTTGTATTCAAATAATTTTGGAATCTTGAAATATTGCTAGATGTAGTAGGCTTTGATTGTCATATTCATTGTACAATTTTTTTTTTTTATTCTCAAGACAAAATAAAATATTCGTTAATTTTTTAATTGTTGGCGTTTTACTTTTTGTTACTGATACCACGTCAATTGGTGACCCCGACAAACATTGAAAAGCAAAATGTTTCATACTCCACAAAGAAATGCAGTTCATGGCGACGGAGAGAATCAAGACAAAATCCTTCTACCAGGAGTAAGTCCACCAACACCGGAACAAGGCAATAGGATTATGAATTCAATTATGGACGAGCCCTTAGCCTCAGGACAACAAGAAGTTTCCAGAGTTGCGGTCAAGATTCCACCATAATAACCCGGCGTTATGGTTCAAGCAAATTGAAAGCCACTTCATAACATCAGGCATTACATCGGATACCACAAAATTTCATACCATCGTTGGATCTATTGATGCTAGCACTCTTTCCGAAGTAAGTGACATATTACTGAATCCTCCAGAATCGAATATGTACGAGACGCGGAAGAAGAACATACAGGAACGATTTATGGATTCAGAAGAGAAACGTTTAAAACGGCTATTGCGAGAAATAGAAATTGGCGATAAGAAACCGTCTGCACTTCTTCGGGAGATGATATGTTTAGCTGCAAACAAAGTTTCTGATGAAGTATTAAGATCCTTATGGATGTAACGCCTTCCCAAACAGATGCAAGCTATTTTATCGGTAAGCAGTGAGTCCTTACATAAATTAGCTCATATGGCAGACAAAAACGCTGATACTGCGGAGCCTTGGGATATCAGTGCAATTTCAACAAAATCTTCAGAATCTAATGCAATGTCACAAATACGAAATTTGCAATTGAAAATCGACGAGCTGACAAAAACGGTTGAAGCGATGGCTAATGGTATCAGAAGTCGTTCCAAATCTAGAGGTCGGTCAAGTGGAAGAAAGCAAGGTAAGCATTTGTGTTGGTATCATAACAAGTTTGCAGAACGTGCAACAAAAAGTGTGCAGCCTTGCTCATTTTCGGCAAACCATCCATCGGAAAACTAGATAGCACCTCGTCTATGGTGACGGACCTGGATAGCCGAGAAATATGTCGCCTATTTCTGCGTGATAATAAACTAAATTATGAGTTTTTTATTGATACTGGCGCGGACGTCTCGGTGTTTCCTGCAAGTTTGGCAGAAAAACAGCAACATCCTTTAGCTCTTGAGTTGTTTGCTGCTAATCAATCATCCATTAAAACATATGGCACTGTAAAATTGTCTTTATCTTTGGGATTGAAAAGAAATTTTACGTGAACTTTTATTCTCGCTGATGTAAACAGACCCATAATTGGAGCTGACTTCCTAAGTCATTTTGGATTATTAGTCGATGTTAAAAATAATCGTCTTATGGATAATGCAACTAAATCAGGAAGTAAAGGTACGCTATGTTCCAGCGATCTTAACTCGATAAAATCTCTTTCCGAAAATTCGAGATTCTATGCATTACTGCAGCAATTTCCAGATTTGACACAAGCTGAAGGTAAGATTTTAAATGTCAAGCACTCTGTAAAACAGCACATCGAAACAACGGGTCCACCTTTACATTCAAAAGCAAGGAGACTAGCACCAGAAAAACTGAAAATTGTGAAACAAGAATTTGATTTGATTGTAAAGAAGGGAATCTGTCGTCCTTCAAAAAATCCTTGGGCCAGCCCATTACATTTAGTCCGAAAAGCAAACGGAGAATGGCGTCCATGTGGCGATTATCGAGGATTAAATGCTGTGACAACACCCGACCGCTACCCAGTGCCTCATATTCAAGATTTTGGTCACATGTTGAGCGGTAAGAAAATATTCAGCAAAGTAGATCTCGTAAAGGCTTACATCCAGATTCCTGTCGAAGAAACCGCTATTGAAAAGACGGCAATTATAACACCAATAGGCTTATTGGAGTTTCCCAGGATGACCTTTGGATTATTTAATGCCGCACAATCCTTTCAGCGCTTTATCAACGAGGTTGTTCAAGGATTAGATTTTTGCTATGCATACATCGACGATATTCTTCAATCGCTTCAAATAATGGGGGAGGAACACTATGAGGACTTAAAAGAGCTATTTCAACGATTTTCAAAATTTGGCGTTACCATTAATAAGAACAAGTCTGTCTTTGGTGTTTCCGAAATAGAATTTTTGGGATATCTGGTCACAACCAATGGTGTAAAGCCACTTCCTGCACAAGTGGAAGTTATTAAAAGTCACAAATTGCCCGAAAGTGAAAAGGATTTGCGTCGATTTCTAGGGATGCTGAATTTCTATCGTCGGTTTATGCCCAATGCACCTCAGTGTCAATCCAATCTGCACGCACTTTGCTCTGACAACAAAAAGAGTAAAGACGCAAAAATTGCTTGGACTGATGAATTAATCAACGATTTTGAGCAGTGCAAACAGCAATTGGCCTCAACTTCCCTTTGGATAGATGCATCGGATACCGGCATGGGTGGAATGCTACAACAATTGGAAAATGGTGAGTGGAGGCCTATAGCATTTTATTCATAGCATTTTATACTCAAACCAAGTACAGTGCCTATGATAGAGAGCTTCTTGCAGCATATTCGGCTCTTAAACATTTCCAGTACTTTTTGGAGGGTAGAGAGTTCTGTATATACACTGATCACAAGCCATTAATTTATGCTTTTAAGCAGAAGCCAGAAAAATCGTCCCCACTGCAGATAAGACATCTTGATTATATATTGAACATACAGTCGACATTCGGCATGTTTCTGGTAAAGAAAATGTCGTTGCTGACGCATTATCAAGAATGGATGCAATATCTATGCCAACACCACTTGACGACAAAGCACTATCCGTATCGCAAGAAACTGACGATGAGCTGAAAGAATTATTACAAGGAAACACTTCACTTATTTTCAAGAAAATGGTAGTTCCGGATTCAAAACCAAAACAGTACGTCCATATGTAACGCAAGAATTTCGTAAGCCACTTTACGATTATATACACGGAATTGCACATCTTGGTATTCAGTCCACAGTTAATGCCATTAAGTCTCGTTTCATTTGGCCATCAATTTGCAAGGACATTCGACAGTGGACAAAATGCTGTATAACATGTAAAAAATCAAAAGTTAATCGTCATGTTAAAAGCCCGCTTGGAAATTTTGAATTACCTTCTCAACGATTCAAACATGTTAGCATGGATATAGTCGGACCCCTACCTTTATGCCAAAACTACAGGTATGTTCTAAAGTGCATTGATCGTTTTACTACAATAGATGGACAGAGGCTATACCATTAGTGGACATAACCGCTTTCTCAGTCGCATTTGCCTTTTTATCTATTTGTATTTCTCGTTATGGAGGTCCCTCGTATTTAACCACCGATCAGGGGAGGCAGTTTGGGTCTGTTCTCTTTCGTGAGTTTTCGAGATTGCTTGGAGTAAAAGTAGTTCATACAACGCCATATCATGCCCAGAGTAATGGCCAAATAGAACGATGGCACAGAACACTGAAAGCTGCAATTAAATTTTACAAATCTGATAACTGGGTAGAAGCACTACCAATCGTCATGATGGGATTACACTCAGCTGTTATTCAAGATATTGGCTATTCATCAGCTGAAATGGTATATGGAGCTAATGTACGACTTCCGGGTGAATTCTTCGAAAGTGCTAAAGCGAAATACTCCGATAATTGGATAGATTTTTTTCGATCTGCGATGGAACAACTTAAGCCAACTCCAGCTTTACGACAAGGTACCCGCAACGTTTTTGTCCCTAATAATTTAAAGGACTGTTCTCATGTTTTCGTACGAATTGATGCAGTTAGAAAACCTCTTCAGCCGGCATATGAAGGTTCATATAGTGATTTCCAGAACCGATAAAATATTTAAAATCATGCAAAATGGAAGTGAAAAAGTAATATCAATTGACCGCCTGAAACCAGCATACATTTTCAATGAGAACGACTGTATTCATGAAAAGAAACCCACTTCAATACCTGAAGATACTAAAACTCAATCAATAACACTAAGATCTGGTAAAAGAGTAACCTTTGCCCCTGGTGTCTAATTTCGTTGTCACTAGGAAGGGGGTATTGTGGTGGTTCCACAATTATTATTCCTACATCAAATAATTTTAATTTTTAACAAATTAAGTTTAAATTTCATTTCCTTTGTTAATTTCAAATAACTCTATTTAAAATTTTTCTCTAACTAGTAGCCTTTAAAATAACTTGTTTGTTTTTGTATTCAAATAATTTTGGAATCTTAAAATATTGCTAGATGTAGTAGGCTTTGATTTTTATTGTCATATTCATTGTACAATTTTTTTTTATTCTCAAAACTTAACTAGACGTGTCAGGAAGACAAAATAAAATAATCGTTAATTTTTTAATTGTTGGCGTTTTACTTTTTGTTACTGATACCACGTCAATAGTATATGCATATCGCTTGACTAACAGTATAACAATATAAGTGAATTAAACTGATTCCCATATGATCTTTATTGGACTACGAATTCGCTCGGAGGGTTTAATGTCATTTAAGTTTGGAAGTTAGATGTACTCCACTCTTAAAAGGCTTTATTTTAGCCCGATATTCTCATGATGTCCGATTAGGTGTGTTTTAGGGGGTGAGGTGGTCCCCCAGATACTTGGCCTGAAAAAATATCAGGATTGGTTTAAGTAGAGTTTGTAGACTAAGGCGTCCCCCGATCACTTGGCCCCAAAATTGGTTATCAAATTCGTTTTCTAATCTCAAATACTTATCATTTGAGCCACATATTGGCACGGCATGGTCGGTAAATTTTTAACCTTTTGTGGGTGTTTTGAGGAACGGGAGGTGCCCCAAATAGATTTGGATTTCAGATTCGCATTCTACTCCCAAATAGCTTTATTTGAACCCCATATTGCGATAGTCAGTAAATAATTTCTGTGTGTGGTGTATTCTGCAAAAGGGGTAGACCCCCTTAAAATTGGTCCCGAAAGTGGGTATCAATTTCGTGCCCTACTCCCCAATACCTTTCATTTGAGCCCCACATTGACATGTTCGGTAAATATGCCCGATTTAGGGGTGTTTTGGGGAATGGGGTTGTCCCTCAAACACTAAGCCCTGAAAATATATCAGCATCGCGCTCTATTCTCATGTATCTATTTATCATTTATTAGAACCCCACATTTCCATTAGCCTCGAAATTGGGTATCAAATTCGTTTTCTAATCTCAAATACCTTTCATTTAAACCCCTTATTGCAAAAGACAGCAAATATGTCCGGTTAGGGGTATGGACCCAAAAAAACTATCAATATCGTGCTTCACTGTCTTGAAGGCCCAAATTGTCTTGGTGAGCAAATACGTTCTATTTGGGGTTGGTATAGTGGTGGGACGTCCCCTAGACAGTTTGGTCCCTACTCCCAAATACCTTTCATATTAGCCCCATATTTCCATAGTCGGCAAACATGACCGGTTCGAGGGGTGTTTTGGGGGATGGGGGGGGGCGTGTTCTACTCTTAAGTATCTCTTATTTGAGCTCCATATTGTAATGGTCAGCAAATACTTCCTATATGGATGGAGTTATGATGATGGGGTGGCCCCATAGACACCTTTTCCGAATATTGATATCAGATTCTTGCTTTACTTTCAAATACCTTTCATTTGAGCTCCATATTGCTATGGTCGCAAATTTGTCCTCTTTGGGGAATGTTTTTAGGGAGGGGCGGCCCCACAAAAACTTGGTCTCACATTTGGGTATCAGATTCGTATTCTACACTCAAATAGCTTTTATTTAAGTCTCATATTGCCATGGTTAGTAAATAAGTCCTGTTTGGGGTTTGTTCTGTGTAAGGGGTGGAACCCCAGAAACGTGGTCCTATATTTGGATTTCAGATTAGTATTCCCACAAATACCTTTCATTTGAGTCCCATATTGAAATGGTCGGTAAATATGTCCGATATAGGGGTGTTTTGCGGGTTTGTGTGGTCCCCCAAACACTTGGTCTGACAATTCGATATCAGATACTTTTTCTAATCTTAAATACCACTAATTTGAGTCCCATATTGTCGTGATTGGTTAATATAAATATTTGGCAAGTTTGGGGCGGCCCCCCTAAGTACCCCATCCGAAATTTGGATACCGAATTTTAGTTTTTAGGTTACTATAAGAAAGCACACAAAATTTCGCTGAAATCGCACCACCCATCTCTGAGATCTGGCGTTTCTGGCTTAGCCGTATTTGAGTCTATAAGGAACACATAAACAAACAAACCGATAAACCAACAAACAAACACAAATTGATTTTTATATAAGAAAAAGAAGATAACAATCAATTTTTCTGACTTAGTACATTATTAAGAAAGCTAATGAGTGAAAACGCTGCGGATAAAAGACGCACCAAGAGAAATAGATCACTAAGATTTGACATTAGTAGAATTACGGGGCAAACACCTAAACCGAAATTTAAGAAAAAGGGCTACGGAGTAAGAATGGAGCCAGACTCGAATAGAGATGGGTTTATTAGGGATTTATCCGAACCTATCACCAATTCTAATGCCAGTACTAACGCGACATCTAGAGCATCACAGGAGAGTACCCAGGCCTACGTAGAAAGAGACAATCTAAGGGAAGAGGATCAGAGAATTAAGAGTATTGAATATGAGAGCGTGAGCATAGCAAGAGAGATGGAGAAAGTGTAATCAGTGGTCAACAAATTAAATGAGGCTGTTTCTAGATTGTCCACTGAGGGAGGTACACCGTCAATTATTAATGGACATCAAGATATAAAAGTTGAACGTTTTGGGTTAAATTTTCCTGGGAAGCCAAATACCTTATCTGTGGAAGATTTCATTTATAGATTAGAGTATTTCCAGCAACACTATAGGTTAGCATGGGACGATATTCTGAATGAAATTCACATTTACATTTTAGTATCCGGGCCGGCCTATGAATGGTTTTGGCTCCTACAGAGAACCAATAATGTTTCCAACTGGTATTCATTAAAACACGCGTTGATAGAGAGATTCCAGACTAGACGCACCTGTTGTGCGGAGATAAGGGATTTGTTGGAATGTAAGCAGATGCCTGGGGAAACAATTGATGCATTCTTTCATGATGTGAATCTTATGAGGTCTAAATTAGAGAGGCCAGTATCAGAATATGAAATGATTTCACTAGTTAAGAAGAATCTTTGCAAATCCCTGTCGAGAATAGTTTATTTCATGCCTGTGTAGTCACTCGAACAGCTAAGGATAGAATGCCTAGAAATTAAAAGGAGTTTCTTAAGAAAAGACCCATTACCATAGCCAGCCCCCATTGGTAATAGACCAATACACGTTAACGCAATTCAGGAAGAACCTATTGATTGTGAGACTTTTGAGGAACAAGACGACATGGTGGAAGCTACTAGTACCCAAATGAAATGTTGGAAATGCCAGATTGCTGGTCCCGGTTTCAGGGATTGTACCTTCTCACAGAGGAATCTATTTTATTTTAAGTGCGGAAAGCAGAAAACCCCAACCCCGAGGGGAGCGAATTGCGCCACGGGAAACTCGTGGAAGAACATGGTTGCAGCGGGGAAACATCGTTTCTCCGAGAAACCCGCATAAGCAAACCCATCGAACAATTAGGTGACGAGAACAGAGGAAGTAAACTACCCTGCAATCCGGCACTATTTGCCCTCAGAGGACAGACAACGCAACTATGAAATAATTCGATCTAGAATTTTTAATGGCGATAGGCCCGGTCGATCCCATTCTTCGAGGATAAGAATGGTTGTTTATTCATTAACCGCTGCGGTAATTCTCAATTTGTTTTTAATGATTTGACCCGGATTGATATGCCTAAACATTCAGAATGATTGCTAAACGACATATTTAGCTTGGCCGGGGACACCACTTTTGTTAACCGAATGTTTGCATACCATTTATTTAGAACCGCATACCGTGCACCGTGTTTTGAGACGAGAAGAGTAACAACTAAATGGAATACATTATGCTTGGAGGCAAAAGCAACACTTAAACACTACCAAACTATGTTCGTTCCTACGAGAAACCCGCAAACCCATTGAACAATTAGGTGACAAGAACAGAGAGGAGCTAAACTACCCTGCAATCCGGCACTATTTGCCCTTAGAGGATAGGCAACGCAACTATGTATTTCTTCCATCTAGAATTTTTAATGGCGATAGGCCCGTAGTAAATGAAGAAATTAATGAGGATGATAATAACTACATGATGCACATTCACAATAAGAAAATACAAAGAATAAAGATGCTAAGACAACGTCAAAAAGAGAACAAAATAATAAAAAAAACACGATTTGCGAGGCCATAAAACGAAGTCAGTTTAAGAAAGATCCAAGACCGTATGCAATAGTCAATGTTGAATACGAGGCCTTTTAGATTCCAGCGCACCCGTCAGTATTGGGAAGGAATTGCCGTGAATAAGTGGAACAATTGGGCATGGAAATCAAAACCCATATCGAGTGCAGTACTAGTTAAAGATAAACATTATCCACTGTCTCCATCTGTTCAAGAAATAGTAATCAAGGCACTTGACGTGATAGAAGAATGTAATGGTCCTCGGAGTAACAGAACAACAGTAGTAATAATTCCCGGTAACAGGTTCTGCCTCGGTGCTAGGAAATTAAATGCCTTAACCATAAAATACGCCTACTCACTACAGAACATCTATGTATGGTCAAAAGTTTTCATTAACTCCACAGGCCATAGAGGCCTTTGATAGACTGAAGTATTGTCTGACAACAGCGCCTGTGTTACGCCACCCTGATTTTAACAGGGAAATTTTCATTCAGTGTGACGCCTCTGATTATGGAGTGGGGGCTGTACTTTTTCAAAAGGCCGAAAATGGGGAGGAGAATCCCAGAAGCTGAAAGCATGCCAAAGGAACTACACAGTTATAGAGCACGAGTGTTTGTCTGCCGTATTGGCGATTAAGAGATTCCGCCCGTGTGAGGAATTAATGAAATTTACTGTGAATACAGACGCCAGTCTAAAGTGGTTAATGTCTTTGAAGGACTTAAGTTGTCGACTCGCGAGATGGTCTTTACAACTCCAGGCATATGATTTTTCAATAATACACCACAAAGGCTCCGAAAATATTGTGGCAAATACTCTTTCTAGAATCGAAGTGGAAGAAATTACAGAAGACGATAACTTTGATTTTTAGACAAATCAGTTTGAAAGCGCCGAGTACACTGAGTTAAGAAATACTAATATGGAGAATCAAGACAAACTGCCTGACCTCAAAGTAGGCGGGGAGAAGATTTTTATCCGTTCTAGATAAATGGATGATTGCCTAATTGAATCTAAATGGAAACAATGGATTCCGGAGGACATAACACACATTTTAATAGAAAAGGCACACAATGAAAGTGTGGCCAGCCACGGAGGCATTGCGAAAACGCTTAGTCGTTTAAGGACACTTTATTACTGGCCGAAGATGGCTAGTCAAATACGGAAATACGTGAAGTTGTGAAATTTGCAAGGAATCAAACCAGAATTAACGGCCTACAATCGGGGAAAAAGTGGTGGTGACGGAGAGGCCGTTTCAGAAATTATACCAAGACTTTCTAGTAAAATACACCAGATCGAAAAGGGGAACGCATATATATTCGTTGTCCTCGATCATTTCACAAAATTCATATTTCTTCGCGCCATGAGAGAGGCCACTGCTCAAAATGTAATAGAGTTCCTAAAACATAGATCTTCCGCAAATTCGGAGTGCTCGAAACCATTCACAGCGATAATGGAAAGCAATTCGTTTCCAAAGCGTTTTGTGAGATGGGAGACAATTATGGGATTAACCAAATGAAAAATGCCTTCTTCTCTCCGCAGTCGAATGCTGCAGAGAGACTTAAACAATCAATCGGGAATGATCATCGTGACTGGGACTTATACCTGTTCGGCTGAAACATGTACACTAGCAGGGCTGACTACAGACTAGCTCGTAGATCACGATCTCTAACCCATCATCAGATTTTACACTTGAATAAGAGCGACAAAATGTCAGTGATGAAAGAGAAAATAGGGAAAATAGAGAAACATGCATAGGGCACATGAATCTAGTTTGCGTAACTACAATGCTTGATCACGAATGATTAAGTTTCAACCCGGACAAGAGGTATATCGTCCGGACTTCATATTATCGGATTTTAAGAATAACTTAAATGCTATGTTAGGTTAGGTTTAAGTGGCAGTCTGCCATTAGACTCACTTAGACGTTTTCGTCCATTGTGATACCTCAGGAACAAAAGAAGGAAGATGCCTTCTAATTCCTACCGTTGAACCATATAGATCTCTTTAAAAAGCCCAATAACTTGCGAATGTTCACATTCGCTAAATCAGACAGATTCTCAAAGAAATGAGAACCATAAGTGAAACCTATTCTGACTGCCAGTGCAGGACACACACATAGAAAGTGTTCTATAGTCTCTTCTTCTTCGATGTCCTCACAGCCTCTGCAAAAGTCATTGCTGGCAACCTTCAATCTGTCAGCATGTTTTCCGATTAGATAGTGACCTTTCATGACGAACACAATGACTGAGACGTCTGTTCTACCCAATTACAGCAAAGCAATAGACGTCTTCTAGTCTAGACATAGTTTTGGAATGCTCACAGCCCCCTCTTTGTGCCCATCTATCATTCGTTGTCCTACCGGACTGGTCCTGAAAACTTAGCTTACATGTCGCTAGAGGCATACCCACAGATTCCAGTATCCATGGAATGTGTTAGATAGTTCCTGGACTCGCATGCTCGTCCGCTTGACAATTCCCTGAGATATCTCTATGGCCCGGCACCCAGAACGAGTGAATTTTTAACTGTTCAGCAATCTAGTTGAGAGATCTGCAACAGTCAAGGGCGGTTTTTGTGTTCAGAAATACGTTCTCAGGGATTTAATGGCTACCGGGCTGTCTGAGAATATATATGCCAATCGTTGTTATGACATTATATCTTAGCCATTCCATCACGTAATTAATTGCAAGGATCTCCGCTTGATACACACTGCAGCGGTCGTGTAACCTTTTCGATATGACCAGTTCTAGATCTTTGGAGTGCACCCCAAAGCTCATCTGATCGTCTAGTTTGCAACCATCCGTATAGAAGTCTATGTAACTTCTGTTACCAGGGATATCGTAGTTCCAATCGCTTCTATCAGGAATAGTGGCACAGTAATTTTTATCAAAAAGCGGCTCGGGTAGGCTGTAATCCACACTGCCTGGGACATCGGATATTGTATCAAGTATAACAGAGTGTCCGTGGCCACCACATGACCAATGAGAAAGCTCCCTTAAACTCATGGCAGTGGTCACTGCAATTTGGGTAGCCACAATGTCCAGAGGCATAAGATGTAGCATTAAATTCAGTGCGGCTGTGATGCACAAACAAGCCATCCTTTGGATCCGGTTAAGTATTAAGCAGTAGGTAGACTTTCGAAGCGCCGTCCGCCAGACCACAACACCATATAGCATTATAGGTCTGACAACTGCAGTACATGCAATGCATGACACGCGGTCTAAACCCCAAATTTTGCCAATGGCTCTCCTGCAGGCGTATAGGGCAAGAGTGGCCTTTCTTGCCCTTTTCCAAAATGTTGGATTTGAAGTTCAATTTCCTGTCCGGCAAAACACCCAGGTATTTTGCGCTTTCTGTAAATGGAACATTCTCTCCACCCAAGGAGACAGGTTCCACAGTAGGCAACTTGTATCTCCTGACGAAAAGAAATACTTCTGTCTTGCACGGATTTATACCTAGACCACTTTCGGTAGCCCACTTTGCTGTTGTTCGTAGAGCTTCCTGAAGTATATCTCTTAGAGTGCTGGGAAACTTTCCCCTAAACGCAATTGCCACGTCATCAGCATACACTTTTACATCTTTTTCTTCCAGAGACAATAATATATTGTTAATGGCTATATTCCAAAGTAGAGGAGACAGTACACCTCCTTGAGGTGTTCCTCTGCTTACCAATCTTTTTAAATCCACAGATCCCAAGCCCGCCATAATCCATCTTTTAGTAAGTAAGTTATTAATAAACTTTCTTACGGTAGAGTTGATGCCCAGAAACCCCAACTCCTTCATGATTGACGTCGGTTTTACATTATTGAAAGCACCTTCCTTGTCCAGAAATGCTTCCATTGTACATTCCTTGACAGCGAGAGAACCCTCTATGTTGCCCAGTAGGTCATAAAGGGCTGTTTTAGTGGATTTGCCTTTACTATATGCATGCTGCTGCCGCGACAGGCGGTCTCCAGGGATCTTTACCCTATGATATGTTTCTATCAAGAGTCTTCAGCATAAAGAATGACAGACTAATATGACGAAAATCTTTCGCTACAGGGCAAGCCTTTAGGCCATTATCATGCAAAGTATATACAATTCTGAAACAAGTGCAATATTACTGTGATACGGGTAAATAAAGTGCAATATGGAATAAGTTCATATCCCGTGAAACATTATGTGATTGTGCTTCGTTACTAGAGTCAACCAAAATGTCGTACCATTTACTCTTTATTCAGTTTATGTTTGCTATTTTTACAAATATTGTTCTTAGGTTGGAGGAATATACAATAATAGTTCGATCTACTAATTCATTATTGTGTTTTTTTTTTTTTGTAAAGGTCAGAATGTATTTTGGACCATCCGCTTACGATAGTGTATGCCAATCTTAGGACTTTTATTTATAATGAAATACAGGAAAACTGTAATATTTAATTGTAAATAAATGTAATATGTAATATATGTATGTAATTACATATTACATTTATTTATAATAAAATAATACAGGTTTCCTGTACAAAATAAACGAGCACATTATTTCTATACCCTCCACCATAAGATGGGGGGTATACTAATTTCGTCATTCTGATTGTAACTACTCGAAATATTCGTCTGAGACCCCATAAAGTATATATATTCTTGATCGTCGTGAAATTTTATGTCGATCTAGCCATGTCCGTCCGTCCGACCGTCTGTCTGTCGAAAGCACGCTAACTTCCGAAGGAGTAAAGCTAGCCGCTTGAAATTTTGCACAAATACTTTTTATTAGTGTAGGTCGGTTGGTATTGTAAATGGGCCTTATCGGTCCATGTTTTGATATAGCTGCCATATAAACCGATCTTGGGTCTTGACTTCTTGAGCCTCTAGAGTGCGCAATTCTTATCCGATTGGGATGAAATTTTGCACGACGTGTTTTGTAATGACATCCAACAACTGTGCCTAGTATGGTTTAAATCGGTCCATAACCTGATATAGCTGCCATATACACCGATCTGGGGTTTTGACTTCTTGAGCCTCTAGAGTGCGCAATTCTTATCCGATTGGAATAAAATTTTGCACGACGTGTTTCGTTATGATATCCAACAACTGTGCCGAGTATGGTTCAAATCGGTCTATAACCTTATATAGCTGTCATATAAACCGATCTTGGGTCTTGACTTCTTGAGCCTCTAGAGGGCGCAATTCTTATCCAATTTGAATGAATTTTGGCACGTAGTATTTTGTTATGATATACAACAACTGTGCCAAGTATGGTTCAAATCGGTTCATAACCTGATATAGCTGCCATATAAACCGATCTGGGATCTTGACTTCTTGAGCCTTTAGAGGTCGCAATTATTATCCGATTTGCCTGAAATTTTGTACGACGGATTCCCTCATGACCATTAACATTCGTGTTTATTATGGTCTGAATCGGTATATAGCCCGATACAGCTCCCATATAAATCGATCTCTCTATTTTATTTCTTGAGCCCACAAAGAACGCAATTCTTATTCGAATTGGCTGACATTTTACACAGGTCTCCAACATATAATTTAATTGTGTTCCAAACCGGACCATATCTTGATATCGCTCTAATAGCAGAGCAAATCTTTTCTTATATCCTTTTTTTGCCTAAGAAGAGATGCCGGGAAAAGAACTCGACAAATGCGATCCATGGTGGAGGGTATATAAGATTCGGCCCGGCCGAACTTTGCACGCTTTTACTTGTTTTTTTTTTGCATTGTGTAGCAAGTGTCCACTAAATTTAGAAAAATACGACTTGCATTGGATAACCTTGTTGTTTGTTTGTTGTGATGCGGCTGCGATGACTGTTTCATTGACACTGTCGCTGCCTGAATCCAAGTCAGAAAAACCCCGTTTACTTAAAGGCCGGAGACGAACTGTGCATCTCTCTGGTTTATCCGTCACTTCCGCATTAATAAGTCTGACGACAAGTTGTGCGCTTGAAACATTACTCTCGACTACAGGTGCCAAGGCACCCACACCTATAGGAGGGGAGGACAACATGCTACGGTCTAACGCCACCACCGCAGCTGTTGAGCCTTTGAAGTCCATTTCTAGCCTACTCCAAAAGTCATTAAAATTTTTTCGTAATAGGTAGTACCTATTCCGAGATACGAATATATATTCCTTTTGGATATAATTTTATCGTACGAACTAAATTGTTATTTGATAGTATAAATTGTGTATTGACCAAGATTATATTGTGTTCCCAACCACATATATTATGCCAAAAGAAGTGCGAATGAGTCAAATATGTGTCTAGCTTCTATCACATAAAGACACAAAAGGGGTGGCTATAAACAAAAAAAAACAAAAAATTAGAAGTTTGGTTTTTGTCTCTACATAAAATGTTTTTTTTTCTAACTTTAAAGTTATATAAATTTATTATGAAAAATTTTGCGCTGAAATAGTGTAATGCAGAAAAATGCCGTTTGTGAACAAATAGAATGGAAAAATGTCAAACGCAACAAATTGGAGGACATTGTAGAATGTAAGCGTGGTATTTATTAATACATATTGTTAATATTATTGGGTTGCCTAAAAAGTAATTGCGGATTTTTATACCCTCCACCATAAGATGGGGGGTATACTAATTTCGTCATTCTGTTTGTAACTACTCGAAATATTCGTCTGAGACCCCATAAAGTATATATATTCTTGATCGTCGTGAAATTTTATGTCGATCTAGCCATGTCCGTCCGTCCGTCCGTCTGTCTGTCTGTCGAAAGCACGCTAACTTCCGAAGGAGTAAAGCTAGCCGCTTGGAATTTTGCACAAATACTTCTTATTAGTGTAGGTCGGTTGGTATTGTAAATGGGCCATATCGGTCCATGTTTTGATATAGCTGCCATATAAACCGATCTTGGGTCTTGACTTCTTGAGCCTCTAGAGTGCGCAATTCTTATCCGATTGGGATGAAATTTTGCACGACGTGTTTTGTTATGACATCCAACAACTGTGCCGAGTATGGTTCAAATCGGTCCATAACCTGAAATAGCTGCCATATAAACCGATCTTGGGTCTTGACTTCTTGAGCCTCTAGAGTGCGCAATTCTTATCCGATTGGAATGAAATTTTGCCCGACTTGTTTTGTTATGATATCCACCAACTGTGCCAAGTATGGTTCAAATCGGTTCATAACCTGATATTGCTGCCATATACACCGATCTGGGGTCTTGACTTCTTGAGCCTCTAGAGTGCGCAATTCATATCCGATTGGAATGAAATTTTGCACGACGTGTTTTGTTACGATATCCAATAACTGTGCCAAGTATGGTTCAAATCGGTCCATAACCTTATATAGCTGTCATATAAACCGATCTTGGGTCTTGACTTCTTGAGCCTCTAGAGGGCGCAATTTTTATCCAATTTGAATGAATTTTGGCACGTAGTATTTTGTTATGATATCCAACTGTGCCAAATATGGTTCAAATCGGTTCATAACCTGATATAGCTGTCATATAAACAGATCTGGGGACTTGACTTCTTTAGCTTCTAGAGTGCTCAATTTCTATCCGATTTGGCTGAAATTTCGCAAGACGTTTTTTATTGTTACTTTCAACAACTATGTCAAATAAAGTACAAGTCGGTTCATAACCTGATATAGCTGGCATATAAACCGATCTGGGATCTTGACTTCTTGAGCCTCTAGAGGTCGCAATTATTATCCGATTTGCCTGAAATTTTGTACGACGGATTCTCTCATGACCATTAACATACTTGTTTATTATGGTCTGAATCGGTATATAGCCCGATACAGCTCCCATATAAATCGATCCCTCTATTTTACTTATTGAGCCCCCAAAGGGCGCAATTCTTATTCGAATTGGCTGACATTTTACACAGGTCTCCAACATAAAATTTAATTGTGGTCTAAACCGGAACATATCTCGATATCGCTCTAATAGCAGAGCAATTCTTTTCGTATATCATTTTTTGCCTAAGAAGATATGCCGGGAAAAGAACTCGACAAATGCGATCCATGGTGGAGGGTATATAAGATTCGGCCCGGCCGAACTTAGCACGCTTTTACTTGTTTAAAAGAAAGTAAATGCATTTTTAATAAAACTTAGAATGAATTTTAATCAAATATAAATTGTTCGATAACCTTTTGCCATCTTCCTGGCAAATTTAGTATTCCACGCTCATAGAACTTCTGGCCTTTATCTGCAAAAAACTGAACCAAGTACGATTTTATAGCCTCATCATTGCCGAAAGTTTTACCATTTAAGGAGTTCTGCAAAGATCGAAATAAATGGTAGTCTGATGGTGCAAGGTCAGAGCTATATGGTGGATGCATCAAAAGTTTCCAGCCAAGCTCACTCAGTTTTTGGCGAGTGACCAAAAATGTGTGCGGTCTAGCGTTGTCCTGGTGGAATATGACACCTTTACGATTGACCAATTCTGGTCGCTTCTCCTTGATGGCTGTATTCAATTTGTCCAATTGTTGACAGTAAACATGCTTGGACCATGATCGTTTTCGACTAACGTTGTTGTAAACAATCCATTTTTCATCTCCAGTTATGATTCGTTTTAAAAACGGATCGAATTCATTGCGTTTAAGGTGCATATCACAAGTGTTGATTCGATTTGTTAAATTAATTTCTTTCAATACATGTGGTACCCATATTAAAATTGACGCCAAACAAACAAATGTAAACAAAATTTCGCGCACTTTTTTTCTAAAACAAGCTAAAAGTAACAGCTGATAACTAACAGAAGAAAGAATGCAATTACAGAGTCACAAGCCGTTGAAAAAATTTGTCAGCGCCGACTATATTACTACTATATTACCGACAATTACTTTTTGGGCAACCCAATATTATCTTATTGTAATATTTTATTATCAATAAATAGATTATATTGATTTGGGCGCTGAGCATGGAAGATAACACATGTGAATCTAGATTTTTTTGGTATTCCACTCAAAATGCTTAGATTAGTATTTAGTACGATTCTTTTGAATATGTATGTACTATATAAATTAAATTGTTTATAATACTCTTTACAGACGGTGTCGCCGACAGCGAAGAAAGGCTCAAAATGGAATCGAAAATGTTTTCCTTCTTTTAGAAGCCAGGGACCATTAAGTAAAAATATATTGTTTTTTTTTTTATTTTTCATGTTTTATACGCTATTTAATCCAATTAAATAAAAAGTTTTCTATGTGGAAAATATCCATTATTTATTTTTATTACAACAGTAAAAACGGTATTTAAAAGAAATGGCAAATTTAAAATGAATGGTTTATTGAATTAATAGCCACTTTAATTGGATTTCTGATCGTATCATTAATCCAAATTGCAAAATTGTTAATCCGATTTCAGCTAATTTCCAATTGAATGTACTTATTTCCTGATTGAACATAGTTTTCCATTTTTCTGCGTAAGCCCACAAAAACGTATGTTACCAATTTTGGGAGAAATCGGTTTAGATTTAGATATACATAGCTCCCATATATTAAATTCAATTTCACTTATAAGAGCGTAGTTGCATTCGGTATGCATGAAATTCGGTATGGAATGTTGTTATACCTATCTAAAAGCCTCTGCCAATTTGTATAAAAATCGGTTCGGACTTGTATTTGTTGTGGGTCTTTCCATGGAGTGGGCAATGGTTTTCCATTGCGCTGCTATTCTATCGGGACAGGGAGTGCTTCCTTCAAGCAATTGGGACAGCCGAGTGGAGTATGCCGTTGCCACCTCTTGTGTTTCAAGCTTTCCGATTAGAGGTGAGCACGTGACTCGTGAGTAATCGTGTCACACGTGAGTCACGTGTTTCGTTAGTGGGATCTTCGTGCGTGAGCTTGATTCACGACTCACGAAAAAACACGAACCACGAGATATCACGACTCATATGAAAACTTAGGGTTGGTATTCTATTCTGCTTTCGAAAAAGTCGCTAAAATGTTTGTTTCGCGAGCGAAATTTGACAGCCATCAAAATTTTTGTTTTCATACCAATACCAACGGACGTACTTTTGCACACGCGCATTAAAATTTCTAAATCAATAGAACGAAATACGGTTTTTTTTTCTCACAACGAATTTTTCGGTCATTTACCACATCTCTAACAAAAAAAAAAAAAAAAAAAAAAAGTTAAAGTATCAAGCATACTGTGAACATGTCATTTTTACAAGTGCAAGCTAATAATAATTGTAGTCAATGTTCTACCAAAATAAAATCAATAAATTTTGTGCGCTGCTTCAATTGTGATAGACAATTCCATTTTAGCCCATGTTGCTCTCTTACAGAGATTTCCTATAAGAGCATGGGGCAAACGAAAAGAAAGGAATGGAAATGTCATAGCTGTGACCCAAGAGCAAAGTCGCCTACGAGCACATACATTCGTATAAACAACGATGAAATCGAAACTCAACAAACAGAAGAAAATAATATCCAACAACAAGCTTCTAAACAACAAAGAGAATGCTATGGTGATGAGGAAACTGCAAGCAAACGATTTAAAAACATAACACCAACCACATCACTAAGCAAAGAAATAACAACGCAAAAAAAAGACATATCTGACTTAAAGTCAGGCATGATCGAAATGCAAAACTGTATAAAACAACTAACAACAAACATAACAATGTTCAGTGCAGAGATAAAAGAACACATTGCTGATATAAGCAGAAATGTAGCAACAATAACAACACAAATTCACGAACTACAAGTGAGAGACCAAGAGAAGAGCGAAAAAATAAAAGAGCTTAATGAAAGAGTAGAGAAGTTAGAGCAGAAAGCATTAGAAAAAAATATCGAAGTCGGCAATGTTTGCAATAAGAACTTAGAAGTGAGTGAGGTGTTAAAACAAATCAGTGAAAACATAGGTGTTGCTATAAACAACACTGACATAAACAGAGCATATAAAATAAAGAGAAAAAATAAAATAGTTGTGGAATTTACAACTCTTAGTAAAAAAATTTAAATTATGAGCAAAATTAAGAGACATAGGGTGGAAATAAAAACACGAGATGAGGAAAACAACACCATTTACTATGTAAATGATGAACTAACTGAGCATAATAAACGACTCTTGTGGCTGGCGAAAATGAAAGCCAAAGAATCTAAATGGAATTATGTGTGGATAAAAAATGGGAATATCTATGCTCGTAAAAATGAAAATTCCTCCTTCACTATAATAAAAAATACATCCGATATTGAAAATATAACTACGGCAAATTAAAGTAAAAACATATGTGTATATATCGTAAAGTTTATAAAAGAAAAAGCTTCCAAATTTAAACAAAAAAATAAAAGACTATCTACAGAGACTAGTAACAACCCTAGCCACAACAAAGCACTAATAAATAAAATCTTGAAATAAATATATCTGAAATTATAAAGAAATTGAAATGAATTATACTGAGGAAATATTAAATAGTTTTAACGACATGGACACGAAATATCTGAATTATAGTATGTCGTTGATACATCTAAATATTAGGTCATTAAGGAAAAATTTTCTGGCTTTCATAACCAATATATGGAAAATAATCAATAAAGTTCAAATAATAATATTAACTGAAACAAATATTTGTGATGATGAAAATCAATATTATTTAATCGATGGTTTCAATGCAATATTCCGAAACAGGGAAGGAAAAGGTGGTGGAACTGCAATATATATACGAAGTGATATACTATATAAAGAAATACAAATCAAAATGGAATCGGCAGAAGTAACACAAATTAATATTACAACAACAAAGAATAATAAAACCACAATCATACCAATATATCGGCCACCTAATAAGAAGGTTAAAACATTTTTACAAGAATTAGAAAAACTCTTATATGGAATTAATAGACAGAATAAATTAATAATTACGGGTGATGTAAATATTGATATAAAGAAAAACAATAATACTACAAGCAACTACTTAAATATCCTATCATCCTATGGCTTACAGTGTATGATAAACGAAGTTACCAGAGAAGACAATAGCAATCAATCAATGACATGTATTGACCATTTATTCGCAAGGTGGGATAAACAATTTGTTCAAGCTTATGCAGCAATAATTAGAATAGATATATCGGATCATTTTGCAATATTTGGAAGCGTTGACGAAACAAAATCGTCATTGAATCACACACAAGACAGACAGACAAACGAAACTTCTACGATTAACATCTCCAAAGTCAACCAACAAATAAATGACACAGACTGGGAACGAATAATCATTTCATCCAATAATACAAATGAACTGTTCAACAATATCTACAAAACATTCAATGATATCTATACAAATTCAACAAGCCAACAAACAAAACATAAAAAAAGAAATCCACACCCTTGGCTCAATGAGCATATATTAAAATGTTGTAGTATAAAAAACCATTTATATAAAAAATGGACAAAAAACAAAACAAACGAAAAAATATACAAAAATTTCAATAATAAACTAAATAAAACAATAACCAAAGCTAAAAATGATTATTATTATCGCCAATTTTTAATAAATCGAAACAATATACGAGGTACTTGGCAAATCATCAATAAAATCACCGGTAAGAAGACGGAAAACTTAAATGATACAATAAAAAGGAACTTTAAAGATGAATCACTAAAAGATATAACCGAAAACTTTGCCCTAAAATTCAATGAAAATGTTCTAAAAATAGTACACTCATGCTCAATAACCACATTAAATGCAAACGCGGAATGTATAATCAACAACTCACTTTATATAGAATACGCGACTGAAGAAGAAATTAATAACATACTGAAGACCTTGAATATAAGAAAAAGTGCAGGAATAGATAATATACAAGCAGTGGACTTAAAAAACCATGCCAATTTGTTAACACCAATAATAACAAAACTTATTAATGGAAGTATTAGTGAATCGTCCATACTAAACATAATGAAACAATCCATTATAAGACTAATTTTTAAGAGCGGCGAAAAAACAGATTACAATAACTATCGACCGATAGCTATTCTACCAGTCGTTGAAAAAGTATTAGAGGAAATCATTGTAAGAAGACTAAACAGTTTTTTAAAGAAATACAACATCATAAACAAACAGCAGTATGGGTTCCAAAAAGGAAAAAATATAAAACAACTCCTGGGTTACTTCGCTAATCACATCAATGAATCACTGGACCAAAACAACAATTGCTTAGCGTTATTCATCGACTTTAGCAAGGCCTTTGACACATTGCCTCATGATAAATTGATAGAAATGCTCGAAAGGAGCGGTATCAGAGGACTCACATTAAGGTGGTTTGCAGACAACCTCTCATCCAGATCGTTTTCTGTTAAAATAAGTAACACAAGCAGTAGTATGTTGAATGCTCCATACGGTGTACCACAATGTTCGAAACTTGGTCCAATCCTGTACATCATCTACTCAAATGAGATGGTACGTCAACTTAAAAACAGCACCGCGTTCACATACGCAGACGATACAGCCATTGTAGTATGCAACAAGTCATTGAATACTGCAATAAAAACGCTGCAAAACGAGCTGGATATAATCACTAGATGGTGTTACGATAGCGGCTTAATCATAAACTCATCTAAAACCAAAGTAATGCACATCAGACCAAAAAGTATACCAAAATCAAATATTCATATCATATATCACGACACAGAATGTCTACATAAAAATTGCAATGCAGTTAGCTTACATGACAAGTGCAATGGCAAATGCAGTACAGAACTCGAGCTAGTGGAAACCTATAAATACCTTGGAGTTCATTTGGACGACGGTTTTAAATGGAAAGTACATACATATACAGCAACTGCAAAAGAAACTACGACAATCAGCCTACGCACTATATCATCTCGGTAACTGTGCTCCATATCATGTGATAAAACAGGCCTATTTTTCATTAGTCGAGTCACATCTTCGTCATGGGGTCACAGCATGGGAGAATGCGAGATGTTGCAGGCTCATTCAAACCGCGCAAACCCGGATAGTGAAACTCATAAACAAAAAAATGCAAAACAAAACACAACAAATCAATACAAACTCAATAAACCCAATCTTTCAAAATCTGGGAATACTTAATATAAAGGAAATCTATTGCATCACTGTAGTTAGAGAATTCATGGATGATGGCAGTTTAGCGAAGAAAATAAATCACAACCAAAATACACGAAGAAAAATCGAAGGCAAATATATGGTGCCGAAATTCAAGAACGATTATGGCAAATACTCACTATCTGTGACACTACCTACTATCATCAACGAAATTCCAACAAATATAACCAAGGAAAGAAATTACAATATTAGAACCAAATTAATCAAAGAATATTACTTAAATAATTAACCAAAAACAATGAAGTATACAGGCAATTTGGCCAACCTATGTAATAACATCACAGATCTTAACTTATTCTCACAAACAAGCTATTTAATGCTTCGTGGGACGTAATTTATAATGAAATGTCAAATTTGTTTATCTAATATCAATTTGTTTATCTTATATGAAATAAATAAAAAAATAGATAAAAAAAACACTTTTCTATCTACACTTATTGTTTTCTATATTTATATATTTTTTTTTTTTCTAATATAATATTTTACGCCATTTCCCTAACTATAAGCAGAGTACTACTTTTTCGTCTATTTTTATCTTAGTTTTCGCCGACGTTTCCAAAAAAAAAAATTTTTAACTTTTGGAAAAATATTTTTTCAACCGTGATTCGCAAATTTTCCGTAAGTCGTGATTTTTTTCCGTGAATCGTGCGTGAGTAAAATTTTTCTCTTAGTTTTCGCTGACGTTTCCAAAAAAAATATTTTTTAACTTGTGGAAAAGAAATTTTTTCAATCGTGATTCGCAAATTTTCCGTGAGTCGTGCGTGAGGAAAATTTTTGTCTTGTGAGCGTGAGTGAAAAATCACTCAAGCGCACATCTCTATTTCTGATGTACTGCTTTCCTGCAGTCGATTACTTGGGGATGTTGGAAACAAAGCAACGGTTCTGATTAGTTTTGACATAGCAAAATCACAAACCTCCCACCGGTGTCACCTGCACCCAGAGAAAAGTTGATACCAAACGTGCTTATTTCAGTACCATACAGTATTGATAGTAAAGCAACACCGTATGTTACAAAAACTATACCGGATGGTATGGATGAAACATAAAATGATTAGTACCGTTTGGTACTAGCCTTATTGCCGAACAGATATTGGTTTTAATACCAATCTGTTATTGGTTTTAGAACCAGACCGTTATTGGTTTTGATACCAAACCGTTATTGATTATTCCACCCCCTAATGAAGCAAAAAAACATTGAAAATAACTTTAATCTAATTTTATTACGATTATTATGTTTGTTCAAAGTACGTTTGAACATGAAGTCATGTGCACCCATGTGCAGACATGCGTTCACGTATGCACATGACCCACTGTGCATAACGGTACATTGAAGTAAGTTCTTAATCGCTGATTCCGCCTTGACTTCATATTTGTTTACCTGGAATTGTTGCTTGTAGCTTGGAAAGTTGACCGTTTTCGCGGGGTCCAAGTGACAAGCAACAACCAAAAAAAGATCAGTCTCGCTTTTAAATCTCAAACCCGCGCATCGTATTCGCTCCCCCTCAAAGTGAACCCAAGTGAAGTGAAAAGCAAAAAAGTGATCTTACATATATACATATAAACAATCGTTAAAGAAAAGAACATTACAAACAGTGAAACAAAAATTAACAAACTCAATTTTCAGACGTGAAGAAGACACTAAGATACAACATAAACCCACAAGAAGACCCAAAATCAACACAACACATGGTTAAACCATCAAAGTGCGGGACACCAAAAATAAACACAAGTGCGGGCCACTCTACACACCATCAACCAATTCCTATATCCTTAGACCCAAAATCAAAATGTGAAATAACCTACTTACCCTCTAAAATTAAATTTTCCTACTTAAAGCTAAAGTTAAAATTTCCTATCCAAAACTATAGTTAAAATTCGCTACTTAAACTAAGAATAAATTGTGCTACTTCATCCTAAAAGAAATTAACTACTTAATGCTACATGTACAATTGTCTATCTAAATTTACCTACAACAAAAGACTGAATTCGATTTACTACTTATAAATAATGAAATGAGCAACAAACACAATAAACCATTACAACAGCATTGAATTTTAAACCTAATTCTCCCTCTGATTTTTTATTTCGAAAGGCAAAACCCTTAGTTTGACCCCCAACATTTGGTCCTTCGAACCGGATAAGTGGTTTTTTTAAATAATTAAAAAACCAAAAATCAAAAAAATTTTTCTGTTTTGTGCCCAAAAATAATTCATTTTCATTTCAAAAAACCCAGTGACCGAAACACAAAAAAATTCGCAACAACAAAAGTGCAGTGACCCAACAATTAAAAGCAAATGAAATAGAGAAAAGTGCGAAAAAAGGGTTGGTTACACACAACCGTACATACATACACGTATGGACGGACGGCCAACACAAAAATATCAAAACACATAAAAGATCAGTTTTGGCAATTTATTGAAAACAAAATAATACACAAATCACAAATTAAAAAATATATAGCGGCTCTCAGTGTTCTTCGTTTGGTTGTGGCATTTATTTTATTGAAAATTTGATAAAATATTCCAACCAAATGAAGATCAAAACGAAATAACAAAAGAAAATAATAACCAAATTGCAAAGTGACAATTAAAGTACATAAAGACTCAAATAAAACAAAAACTAATTAAATTAACAGGGTGACCCGTGTAAAAATAAAAATAATTAATTAAATTTTAATGTGCAAAAAATTGACCCCAAAATCATTAGAAGTTGTGGTAAATCAAAAAAGAAGTGTGCAAAAGACCCAAAAAACGTAAAGTGACCCGCACAGTGGAACAGAAGTGGAAAAAAGTGGAATTTCAAAAAAAAATTATAAAAATCAAAAATTTTTAAATTGTTTAAAGAAGTTTCTTTGTGTTAAATTGAAAAAAAGAGCTAAAAAATTGAAAAATTTAACAATTTATCGTCCAACCCAAAATTTATGTTAATTTTTTCTACATATTTTGAAAAATTTTTTTTCTCTAAAAATCATAAATTTTTCAGTATTTTAACTTAAAAAACAAATTAGAGTGTTAAAACAGAATTATGGGTTGCTCGATAAATTTGTAAATTTTATCCCAAACTAATTCTTTCTTTTTCTATCACACATAAAATATTGTGCATTTTCAAAAAACCCCAACAAAATCAAATTCGTGCGTTCCGTGTAAAAACACAAAAACAAAAAATCTACGCTCTGGGATAAAAACGGAAAAACCCGCTACAACGGTTAAATTCCCAAAACTTCATCAAATCAAAAACACTAAAACAACAAAATCCAAGACTCTAACGACACAAAGCTACAAAAATTGCAAAAGGCGCCAACACACAATTCTGGACCCAAGCCAAGCGCCCACCTACACACACACACACATACACACACATCAAAAAAGAAGCTTCAAAGTGAGTACCATTTTGTTTTTCTATTAAAGAGCGCTTGGGTATTACGTCATACATAACCTTTTTTTCAAAAAAGGAAAAGTTCATACATTTACCCAGCGTACTTTAATATTGTTTTTGATCGTTTTCTGATTATGAATCGCTAATTCGGTTGTCTGATAAATTTTGACCCAATTAATTTTGACCCAAATTAATTTGATCCAAGTGAATTTGACCCAATATAGCAGACCCTACTTTCAAGGCAGTGTGTAGGATTTTCGGGACAGACATCCACGAGATTTTTTGTTGAAATTTTTTATAAAGAAAAGGAAAAGTGTCTAAGAAAAATCGAAGTGCTTTTAGAAAAGAAGAAGTTTTTTTTTATCAAGAATTGTTTTTGTGTGATAAATAACGAAAATAATATTGCGTGCTGGCCTCATTTGTCTTCGAAATTTTAAAACTTCATTCTATTGCACAAATTTAAGTGGAAACGGTCGGAAAGGACTGTGGTTGTTTGTGCAATCCTTTGTTGTTTTTTATACAGAAAGCAAATTGACCCAACGAGTCAAAGCAGTATTATTGTAAAGAATCATCTAGTTCTGTATGCCAAATTTTGAAAAGTGAAAGTTTAATTTTTTTTGGAGAAAAATAAATTTTTTTTGCAACTTTAATTCGAGCGGAATTAAATTGCTGGTGTATTGCGATTTGAAAGGAAAATTTTTCTTACAATTTTTTGCGGCTATTGTATAATCGATATCATCAGAAATATTAACCTGTTTTTTTTTTTCTAGTGACCCAGATAAAACATTTATTACGAATTTTGTAAAAAGTTTCAGGTTTGACCCTTAGATATTTGACCCATCATCAAGACACACATTTTTTTTTCTCGCATTAGGTTTTTTTGAAATAGATTTGATTTCTACAAATAACCAGTTTTTTTTTTGGACATTTTGTTGTAAAATTTTCCTTGGTTTTATAGTTTTTTGACCCTATTTAAAACATATACAAGCCAATTACAAAATGGATAAGAATTTACGCGAAAGATTTGTAAACTGTGTGGATGATTTAGTGGATTTTGAGACCGTTTACTCCGCGGCTAAGTCGGATGATAATATACATTCGTTAGAAATCACGCGGGTAGAACTCAATTCTTTATGGGATCAAATCAAGAAGGCATACTTAGATTGTAGGGATCGCATTCCGGAAAAGGATGAGACACCTATAGATAAAACTAAGCTTCGAAATAGCTACAAACAGGCACTAGAAACTTATAAACGGTGTTTAAGCTCTCTTAACGGAGAAATTTTGGCCCTTAACGAGCAACAAGATCAAGAAAAACAGGAGAGAATATCGATGACCCAACAGCGAGACACTAATGATTTTTCACCAGCTCTAAGATTGCCGCCCTGTGACACAGATGTTTTTAAAGGGGGATATCGCGAATGGCCTACCTTTAGGGATTTATTTTCAGCAATTTACATTAACAATTCAAAATTAAGTAAAGTCGAGAAGTTGTTTCACTTAACCCAGAAAACAGCAGGAGAAGCCCGCGAAATAATTTCCAATGTTCCACTGACCCATGAGGGTTTCGACATAGCGTGGAGAAATCTCGTTCATAGGTACGAAAATAAACGCATGCAGGTAAATGAGCAATTGCGAGCTCTTTTTAATTTACCTTCGGTTTCCGTTGATAGCGCGTCAACAATCCAGAAATTACAGCGCACTATAGGTAGTTGTACCCAAACTTTACAGACCCTTGAAGTAGAAACGGGGGGATGGGACCCAATCTTAGTTTATCTTGTGTCAACCAAACTACCAAGAATATTTTTAGAAGAATTCGAAAGCAGCCTAGCAGATTGTTCGTCTCTTCCATCGTGGAATCAACTAGATGTATTTTTGACCCATAAATTCAAGACCCTAGAATCAGTCGGCAATATCAAGCCACAATATTCGAGATATAATCAACCCAGATCGGAGTACGATAAGCGGGAAAAGCGAGTTAATAGTTTTCAAACAAATGTAAATCCCAATTTCAAGAACACGGGCTCAAGACCCAGCAACAACACACAATCACACTATAATGCTCAGAATAACAAACCGGTTTGTCAACTTTGTAAATCCAATCATTCTTTGCGAGAATGTCCTCAATTTCTAGAAAGGTCGATCAACGATCGAATAAACATTGTTAAGACCAGTCATCTTTGCTATAACTGCCTTTCTTCGGATCATGGAGTCAGGGAGTGTAAAAGTCGTTTTAGTTGTAGGGAATGTAGTCAACGACACCACAGTTTGATACATAAAGGCAACCAGACCCAGTACCCTACAACAGGCACACTCCAACGAGACGGAGCACGACCCAGCACAAGTGCTGCCGCTCTCAACACTTTAGTTCAACCCGGTAGACAGGAAGCACGACCTAGCACCAGTGCTACTGATCCTACCACCCTAGCTCAACCGGTTAGCGAATACGCACGCCCTAGTACCAGTGCTGCCGCTTTAACCACCCTAGTACAACCATCGGTATCGCCAAATATACAGTCCACACCTTGTTTAGAAGCACCTTGTTCAACGACTTTGACACTTCAGGAAATCAGACCCACTCCGCAACCCAAAGAGACACTTTTGTTCACAGCAATAGTTCAAATCAAATCTAGAGGACATAGATATGATGCCAGGGCAATCATCGATCCTGGGTCACAATCAACTTTCATTTCAGAGAAAATTAGAAACAAACTACAACTTCCAACAGTTAAGAATTTAATTCACGTCACAGGTTTAAGCGACGCAGTTTCTGAAACATCGACAAAAGCTTGCGTCTTCAATCTTTGCTCACGAGTAAATCCTAGTTTTGAGCTGGAGGTTTGGGCACCAGTCTTAAAGACCCTACCTTCTCATTTACCAACACACGATTTAAGGCAAAATCAATTTGGAGATTTTGCACACCTTAGTCTCGCGGACCCTCGATTCTTTGAAAGTCGACCCGTGGACATGTTAATCGGATTAGATATTGGACCCCTTATATACACAAAAGGCGGTACTATGAAGTCCTGTGGATCACTTTTAGCGCAGGACACCGTTTTTGGGTGGATCATAGGAGGACCCATTACGGAAGACCCTAAATCCGACAGACAAATCACACTTTATAGTGCATCATCATTAGAAAAGATAATCACTCGCTTTTGGGAGGTGGAAGAGACCCCAAAAAAGGTTTTGAGGTCAGCAGAAGATATTTATTGCGAAAATAATTACAAAAATACAACACGACGTAATGAGGCGGGGAGGTATATCGTAACTTTACCTTTTAAAAGCTGTTCAGAGATCGGTTCATCTAGGAACATCGCATTGGCACAGTTTCATAGAATGGAGAAAAAGTTGTCTAAGACCCCAGATATTAAAGCACATTATGATGCAGCCATATTAGAGTATTTGGAATTAGGACACATGAGGAAGGTAGACCCAAACAGCGTATACAAGACCCCTCACTACTACTTACCTCACCATGCAGTTATCAAACCAGATAGGGTTACCACAAAACTTAGAGTGGTTTTTAACGCATCTAGCCCAACATCAAACAAGAAAAGTCTTAATGATATCTTACATACAGGACCCATACTTCAGCAAGACCTTGTCGTACAAGTGTTGAACTGGAGATTTTTTAAGTACGTCTTCAATGCAGACGTGACAAAGATGTATCGTCAGATCTTAGTAGACCCCAATCAAACAGCATTTCAAAGGATCCTCTTTCGCAAATCAGAAAACCACCCAATTGAGGATTACGAACTCTTAACTGTTACCTTCGGCATAAATTGCGCCCCATTTTTAGCGATTAGGACCCTTCTCCAGTTAGCAGAAGACGTGAAAGATTCTCATCCGTTAGGATCAAGAATTATTAAAGAAAATTTATATGTCGATGATGTATTAGCGGGCGGACACTCCATAGAAGAAGCTACAGCAGCTAGGAAAGAATTAGCCTCCGCATTAGAATCAGCTGGTTTCAGGCTAAGAAAATGGGCGTCAAATGACACACGTTTGTTAAAGGATTTAAATGAAGACATGCTTCTTCCAATAGATTGGTTAAATATTTCCGAAGCTTCTTCGACAAAGACCCTAGGAATTCGTTGGAATATATCAGGTGATAATTTCACTTTTACGGCCCCTACAGTTGAAGAAAAGCAAATGAGCACCAAGCGAGAAGTATTATCAACGATAGCAAGGTTTTTCGACCCATGTGGATGGTTAGCGCCAGTAATTGTTGTAGCCAAGTTAATCATGCAGCAGGTTTGGCTAGATAAGGTAGAATGGGATGACTCGTTGAAGCCAGTGACTCAAATGAACTGGAATAACTTTGTGAGAGGCAGCCATTCTATAGACACTGTATCGATACCAAGATGGGTTCGGTTTACACCTGCTAGTATTGTGGAGATACATGGATTCTGCGACGCGTCAGAAAGCGCATATGCAGCCACAATTTATATACGCGTTGAACACATCGATAAAACTGTAGACACTTTTCTTCTAGCAGCCAAGACCCGAGTAGCCCCAGTTAAGAAAATCTCTCTGCCAAGGTTAGAATTATGCGGTGCAGTTATGTTGTCAAGGTTAGCAAATGCCATTGTGCCTAAGCTTCGATTATCAAAGTTTACGACCCATTTCTGGACCGACTCTACAATCGTTCTAGCCTGGCTACAAAAGCCACCATGCTCATGGAGCGCTTTCGTTGGTAACAGGGTTTCAGAGATATTAGAGAACGTCGGTGGTGAGCATTGGAAACATGTTGACTCAGAATATAATCCTGCAGATGTAGCAAGTCGTGGCTGTTCTCCTGACGACTTAATATCTCATAATTTATGGTGGACGGGACCCCAGTGGCTCAAATTGCCGCATGATCAGTGGCCGCAAGACCGAGTTAATACAGACACTAATCTTGAAGCAAAACAAGTTAAAGTATTCGCAACAGGCACTTTTGATGACCCTTTGACTCGATTTTCGTCTTTAGCTAGAGCATATCGTGTTTTGTCTTACGCAGTTAGGTTCTGGCGTAACACAGGTTCAACTAGATCCTCACTTAAAATTTCATCGCAAGAAATAACCAGCCCAGAGCTCATAGACACAAAGATGCGTCTTATAGTGGCAACTCAGAAACATTACTTCGTTGAGGAATACAGTTCTTTGACCCAAAAGAAAAGGCTTTCACCTAGAAGTAGTCTTTTACCATTCAACCCCTTCATAGATAGAAAAGGAGTAATTAGATCCAATGGTCGTTTAGTTCAATCGCCAGCTTTGACGTACAGCGAACGTCATCCAATCTTAATCCCATATGATTCGCGATTTGCACTCCTTCTAGTGGAATTTGTTCATAAAGTCTCAATGCACGGAGGCAATCAACTTATGACCCGGCTCATCCGTACGGAGTTTTGGATATTCAGATTGAAACAGTTGATCAAGAAAGTTATACACAATTGCAGAGTTTGTACCCTATATCGATTAAAGACTCAGACCCAAATTATGTCATCTCTTCCACCCGAGCGTACTACTTTATCCAGACCCTTTACGAATACAGGGGTAGATTTTGCAGGACCCTTCGGAATCAAAAGCTTAACAGCACGAGCGTGTTTAATAACCAAGGGTTATATCTGCATATTTGTTTGTTTTGCGACAAAAGCCATCCACTTAGAAGCAACAAGTGATTTATCGACTCAATCATTTCTGGCGGCATTAGCTCGTTTCATAGGAAGGAGAGGGTGCCCAGAAAAGATATATTCCGACAATGGAAAGAATTTTATAGGCGCAGCAGAAATGCTCAAGAAAGATCAGAAAGAGTTTATGAAAAGTTTACAGAGCAGCGCCATTCAGCAACATGCTCATCAGAATTTAGAGTGGAAATTTATTCCTCCAGGAGCTCCCCATATGGGGGGATTGTGGGAGGCAGGAGTTAAATCATTCAAGATACACCTTAAGAAGTCTATGCCCAAAATGAACTTCACGTTCGAAGAACTGTCAACCATATTGGCACGTATCGAGGCCTGCCTCAATTCACGACCCCTTAGTCCAGCTTCTGAAGACCCTAACGATTTAGCACCCTTGACCCCAGCTCACTTCCTTATAGGCTCTTCCCTTTTGACCCCGGCAGAACCCGACATCTCAGAGGAGGACATAACGCTTGCAAATCGGTGGAAGAGATTAAAGATTATATCCCAAAACTTTTGTCAGAGGTGGAAGTCAGAGTACTTAAATGAGCTTCACCGTAGATACAAATGGAAGTATCAGCAAGATAACATACAGGTCAATGATTTAGTTGTCATCAGGGATGAGAGATATCCCACCGAGTGGAAGTTAGGACGAGTTTTTAAAACATACCCCGGTGTTGATCAGAACACTCGAGTTGTAGATATTCGAACTTCCAATGGCATAGTCAGTCGACCCATAACTAAGATTGTCAAATTATTCTCAGACACCCCTAGCAATTCATAATCACATCAAAACACGGTACTCACGGGATTTTGGTTACAGATAATGGCCGGATATTTACCTCGCCCAGAGTCCCCACGACCCGCCAGACCCACACGCCCTCGCTTCGACCCACGGGAACCCAGGTATCGCCCCGCATCTTGGCAGTATGCCTGTGGCCTCTGCCAGGAGGACCACGCCATACGGTCATGCCCGCGGTTCCGGCAAATGACACCGTATCAGAGATACGAGACAGTTGAGAGACGGAGTTACTGTCGGAACTGTCTGGCGCGCAGCCATCTGGCCCCAGACTGCCCCGTGGTCACTGCCTGCCGAACATGCGACTACCGCCATCACACAATGCTGCATGGAGCCCCACAGCTTAGGGAGACATACGGCAGCTACAGCCCGCCCCCAATGGAGATTGCCAACCCACGGCAACTTGCAATCGAACCAGCCAACCAGATGCCCATCGTCCAAGGCCCTCCCCCGGTCGAGATACCTTACAGCCGGGCCACTGTTTTTGTACCCACGGCGATGGTGGAATTGGCACCCGAGGAGCAGGACGATTGGGCTGGGGTACGGGTACTTTTGTGCCAGGCATCGACCATCACCCGAATCGCGGCAGCCACAGTAACTCGCCTGGGGATACCAACGAGAGAGCGCAGAGGGCACCGTCTGGCAACAATAAGACTTCGGTCAAGGCATGCGTCGAGGAGGACCATGTATACCATCCGGGCAGTGGTGACCCGGGATTTGCCGCGACGACCCTATTCAGATCCCATCATTCCCGACCCCACAAGCAGCCTAAGATCCCTTTCTTTGGCAGATGCTGACCCTAGGGGCAACGAACCAATCGATGTAGAGGTAGGGGCCGATGCCTACGCCCACCTCCGGAGGAGTGGTGTTGTACAACCCGGATTGGGAGCCGTCTTCGCCCAGGAGACAGATTGGGGATACGTGTTCGTCGGCCCAGTCACCTCACAGGCAAGAAACCAAAATTAAAAAGGTAAGATGTCACTTCGTCACTTGGAGGGGGAGAATGTTCAAAGTACGTTTGAACATGAAGTCATGTGCACCCATGTGCAGACATGCGTTCACGTATGCACATGACCCACTGTGCATAACGGTACATTGAAGTAAGTTCTTAATCGCTGATTCCGCCTTGACTTCATATTTGTTTACCTGGAATTGTTGCTTGTAGCTTGGAAAGTTGACCGTTTTCGCGGGGTCCAAGTGACAAGCAACAACCAAAAAAAGATCAGTCTCGCTTTTAAATCTCAAACCCGCGCATCGTATTCGCTCCCCCTCAAAGTGAACCCAAGTGAAGTGAAAAGCAAAAAAGTGATCTTACATATATACATATAAACAATCGTTAAAGAAAAGAACATTACAAACAGTGAAACAAAAATTAACAAACTCAATTTTCAGACGTGAAGAAGACACTAAGATACAACATAAACCCACAAGAAGACCCAAAATCAACACAACACATGGTTAAACCATCAAAGTGCGGGACACCAAAAATAAACACAAGTGCGGGCCACTCTACACACCATCAACCAATTCCTATATCCTTAGACCCAAAATCAAAATGTGAAATAACCTACTTACCCTCTAAAATTAAATTTTCCTACTTAAAGCTAAAGTTAAAATTTCCTATCCAAAACTAAAGTTAAAATTCGCTACTTAAACTAAGAATAAATTGTGCTACTTCATCCTAAAAGAAATTAACTACTTAATGCTACATGTACAATTGTCTATCTAAATTTACCTACAACAAAAGACTGAATTCGATTTACTACTTATAAATAATGAAATGAGCAACAAACACAATAAACCATTACAACAGCATTGAATTTTAAACCTAATTCTCCCTCTGATTTTTTATTTCGAAAGGCAAAACCCTTAGTTTGACCCCCAACAATGTTAATAATTACAAAAGGTAATGTTACACGGTGACCAACTTCAATTCTTTGTATTCAGCAATTGATTCCATATCCATCGATTCCCAGAAGTGGTTTTCATATGAATACATCAACACAGCATCGTTTTCCACACAAGAGACTATCATGTTTTTAAAATATTGTAGAATGTCTTTAGAATTTGTACTATTTCCATTTTCACCGCTTTCGAGTATTTTAACGGGGTTTTACGCGCTCAAATTGTATTAAAACATTTTATTTATTTATTTAACAAAATATTTGATAATGGCGTCAATATTTTAAGTACAAAGCTTAACAACACTTTTGGCGCGATGACAATAACACAAATGTGCCGCCGTCAATTCTTAATAGCCTCCTTTTTCTGGTATTAAGTTCATACCAAATGTATTAAACATTTTTGCCAGTGACGCGAACAAAATAATACCAGGCGGTATTGGCAAAGTACCGTAATTTGTCTATCAGTGTGGGTAGCTATCTTAAACATCTGTTATAGGTAGTGAGCTAAAATGTGCAACGATTTTACCGATAGAACGTTAAAAGTGAGGTTGGGGCGTCGGGTTAGTAGCCCATCAAAGGGAAAACTTAAAGAAATTAATTTAAATAAATGACGAAGACTTTAAACGGATTCCCCCTATTTTGACGATCCCCGCAAACGTTTTAAGGATCATGATTTGATGATTGATATGTGAGAAGTTTACCCCTGTTCCTTAGTGGAATGTTCATAAGCAAAATTAGCATTTTTGATTTGCGTTTATGCACCTGGAAGTCCCACTCTTTATAGAAAGGGGGTAGTCAGGATTCACTAATAGAAGGTTAGGTCACATGCAAAACACAAAGTGGATAGGCCCCATAAACATCATTAAGGATGTCAAATCTGACGATTGAAAATGTCATCATATAGGAGAAAACGTAAACAAAGAATGAATGTAAAAAGAGAACAAGTTGACATCCTCAATGCCAAGTACTGCCAAATATTAAAAAAAAAGTATGTATATCGGCTGATCGCTTGGCTTAACCTTATTCAGTGAATACTGGGGGGTAGTATAAGCACTGGAGGATGTATTAGAGATATACAGAGCAGACATTACTGCCATACAGGAAGTGCGTTTGCTCGGGAATGGCTCCACAACCACACCGAGAGGTAACAGCCTATAAAACTAAATTCTAAATAAATTCTTCAACATCAGTCAAACAGACCAATGATACGAGCGCTTAGAAAGAGAATATGATATTAAAATCGTTCTGGAGATTTTACTGCGAAAACAGGAAAGGAAAATTAAGCCTACACAAAGAAATTTCCGATAATGGATTGAGGCTAATAGACTTCGCCGCGGCAAAGAACATGGTAGTTACCAGCACTAGATTTCACCATTGAAGGATTCACACGACCACATGGCTGCGGTATTCTTGCCTTCAGTAGCTTTTTGGCACTCCTGGTCGTACCATGGGTTCCTTTAGGGAGGCATTGGCACCCAAGTACGGATGTTGCGGCTCTTTCCATGGAGTGGGCAATAGAGCTGGCAAAATATCGATACTATCGATATTTAATTTTTTGGTTAAATATCGATTATTTTTTTCTATCGATATTTTGACAAAGTTTCGCCATTCGATTTGTGGTTAGTCGGAGACTGAAACACCTTGTCTCCAGACTTACTCCGATGAGTGAGAGGCTAGCCACAATCCGCATAAAGGCCAAATTCTTCAACATCAGCCAAACAGACCAAGGATATTTTCTACGAGCGCTTAGAAAGAGAATATGATCTTAAAATCGTTCTGGAGATTTTACTGCGAAAACAGGAAAGGAAAATTAAGCCTACACGAAAAAATTTCCGATAATGGATTGAGGCTAATAGACTTCGCCGCGGCAAGGAACATGGTAGTTACTAGCACTAGATTTCACCATTGAAGGATTCACAAGACCACATGGCTGCGGTATTCTTGCCTTCAGTAGCTTTTTGGCACTCCTGGTCGTACCATGGGTTCCTTTGGGCAGGCTTTGGCACCCAAGTACGGACAATGCGGTTCTTTCCATGGAGTGGGCAATAGAGCTGGCAAAATATCGATACTATCGATATTTAATTTTTTGATTAAATATCGTTTGTTATTTTTTTTATCGATATTTTGACAAAGTTTCGCCATTTGCAAATAAAAAAAATCAAAGCTGACAAAAGAACGCTAACAGCAAAAGAACGAACAACAGCAAAAAAATGGAGCTTTTCAATATTAATTTCAATTAAAAAACTTCTTAAAAGAGGGGGGAAGTTCCACCTTCTTGCCGTTTTTCTAAATAATCGACTTACGATAACTTGTAATCTTTTCATTTTGGGGTTATAGTCTATTGAGCAACATTACACTTTTAACATTAATATTGTGGGAGATTTTGGCTAAACTCGAAAACACGCTTAAATAACAGCCTACTGCTTAAAATTTTGCAAAAATTAATTATTTTAATTTATGTAAGTCTTTAATGAGACGAATCAGCCTTTGTTTAGGTCTTACAACTATATATTTTTAAAACTTTGTATCTTGTGTTGTTATGACATGCAACTGTATGCTAAGCATGATTCGTATCGGTGAATTATCACATAAAACTTATACATACATAAACCAGTGTCTGAAGATGAGATTTTGAGCACCTAAATATATAGGGTTATTGGCCGATTTGGATCATGCTAAGCTTGGCAGTTAAGTCATAACAGAGTCCATTGTGATACCACAGTAGCGACAGACCAAGACATCTGGTGGAAATCAAATACACGATTTTCGCATAGGCAATACAAGCTGGCTATCAACTCGGGTACCGGAAAGCCAATAGGGACTTAGTTTTTTCATAAAAGTTAAAAAATACTCTAAAAAGTGTGTTACTACCACCATGCTCTCTTCGATATTTTACTTATATATGTAGCACCTACAGACTTCGTTTCTTGGGGAACCTCTAGTGAAATTCAATTTGGAACATTTCTTTCATTGAGATCATCCTCTTTAATCATTTCTCAAAAATGATGTTTCATATTACTTTCATGCAAAAACTAGGAAATATTAAGACAGAAATTTAAGCAAAAAAAGTTGCAAAGGGGGAATTTTTCCCCTCTAGTTTGGTTATTTTTCGACGTAATGTTCCTGCATAGGAGCTTTCAAGCTTGAGGGTGTAGAAAAACATGGCAAACATTTCTCACATTTGAACTTCTTGGAACCGTCCGGATGGTGGCTCATCATGTGCTCGTTCAACTGCAATTGGCATTAACATATCATTGCCGACTCGTGTACTCGCGTGGACTTGCATGTAACACTCTTTGCAAGCAAACTCATTGATCCTCTTTTGGGCCGATGTTATGTGATTCTTTAGGTTAACTTCATTGTGATAGTATTTGCCGCAGAATCAAATCATTTGCCAGCAGTATATATGAACTTGTGTCTGGTAAAGTCTAATTTGTCCCTGAGTTCCTTTAGGCAGCCGGCCCACTTATAACTTTTCCAAGGAAGCTTGCTTAACGGTTCGTCGGTCAACTTGTCTCCATTCCTTTTATTTTCTTGTTTTATTTTGCAAAAACTAGGAACCTGAGACTGAAAATGTGTTTTATTCCTTTTTTTCTTTAAAGTTATTGAAATTAACGGTAGTATCGATATTTTTTTGAAAAATATTAAATGTTGCGAATATCGATAGTTTGCCAGCTCTAGTGGGCAGCATTTGCAGCTTTTCAAAGTCCAGCTTCCGTGCAGTGTCAGTTCGTACGTTTCTCGCAACACTAAGACGTGTGCGAACTTTTGCTGCAACAAGGTAATGGCCCGAATCGATGTTCACCCATCGGATCGATCGTACATCTAACACGCTTGTTGAATGCCTTCCATCTATCACAACATGATCTATTTGGTTTCACGTGTTTGATGTTGGAATCAAGTGCGGCTAACTACCATGTTCTTTGCTGCGGCGAAGTCTATTAGCCTCAATCCATTACCGGAGATTCTTCGTGTAGGCTACATTTTCCGGCTGTTGGGACAAATGTATTTTCCTTTCCTATTTTCGCATTAAAATCTCCCAGAACGATTTTAATATAATGGGCGGGACAGCGGTCTTTCTAAGCTTTCGTAGAAAATACCCTTGGTCTGGTCGTCCTTGTCTTCCGTAGGGGCATGGGCGCAAATAAGGATGATGTTGAAGAATTTGGCCTTTATACGGTTTGTGGCTAGCCTCTCGTTCACCGGAGTAAACCTGGAGACAAGATGTTTCAGTCTCCGACTAGCCACAAATCCACAGATAAATGCATGACTCGTTTCATGGCAGCTATTCTATAGGGTGTTATCTCTCGGTGTGGTTGTGGAGCCCTTCCCGAGCAATCGCACTTCTTGTATGGCAGTAATGTCTGCCCTGTATTTCTCCAATAGATCCGTCAGTGCTTATACCACACCCTCTTTTTAAAAAGTAATTTTTCATAGTAATTTCATGTACCATGTTTTTCGGATGATGGGCAGCTAACCAGACTGCTAACCCCAACCCATCTTTTTATCGTTCTACACTCGTGGCACATATTAGCTCACTACCTGTTGAAGGTGGTACCGCGTGTTCACAATTGAGATGAATGAAGACCAAGGTATGCCAGGATTTTGACAAGCCAAACTAATCAGAACCGTTGCTTGGTTTCGAAATAAAAAATATGTTGAGGAACAATGAGTAAATTTATTTGTATGCTTATTATAACAAAATTATAAAAAAAAATAAAATCATTACGACTTCACAATACAGACAAAAGAGGGATGTTCAAATTTAGCACTTCCATTGCTTAAAGCCGCCTTAATTTTCTGTAAAGACAACAATAGTGAAACATGAAATGCTATGCAATAAAAAAAATAGCCATACTTAGTATTTTAGAAGCTTCGTCATATTTATCAGATACAACGTCCTTTATCTTCTCGAAATTGTTTTGAATGTCACCGCTATGGTCCCCATCGTGGTAGTATACAAAATACACGACAATGCCCGCGACAACAATTATAACAAGAAACGTACTGATGATAGACAGAAGGACTCCTATCGCACAATTAAGGCAGCTGCAATACAGAACAGAATATATATTATGGAATTGATAGAGATTGGTTGATTGTATCCTGAATCAGAAAAAATTTTCAGCGGTGGTTATCCCCTCCTAATGCTGTTGATATTTATAAGGTACTATGCCATGTAAAAACTTCCTCCCAAAGAGCAGTCGCACTGCGACACGGACCCGGCTATAATTATAAAAAGGTCCCTTATAATTGTGCTTAGATTTGACAGCACTCATTGATAATGGGCAAATTCGCATAGGCATTAGACGATTTAACGCAAATCATTAAATAAAAACCACTAAAATGTCGTATTAATGATTGCTGGTTTTAGTATATTTTTTTTTAAATGCAAATGAACATTCCATTAAGCTTTCTGGCTGGGATACTTCTCTCATATCAATGAATGCTGCCCAATGCAAGTTTAAGTTCAAACCACTTAAGGAACCTCTTTTAAATAGTGCGAACGGCGTGGCGCATAGCGACACAACTTAGTAGAAAAGTTTACACGACAGATTATGAAATGGAAGGTACCACAAAAATGTCGCGAGCACTAGGAGGATAACCACCCAAAAAATTGAGAGAATTTGAACACAGGCGTTCGGCGCCAAAAGCGGATATGTATATATGAATATTAGGGTGATGACTTGTTGACTTTTTATACCCTCCACCATAAGATGGGGGGTATACTAATTTCGTCATTCTGATTGTAAATACTCGAAATATTCGTCTGAGACCCCATAAAGTATATATATTCTTGATCGTCGTGAAATTTTATGTCGATCTAGCCATGTCCGTCCGTCCGTCCGTCTGTCTGTCGAAAGCACGCTAACTTCCGAAGGAGTAAAGCTAGCCGCTTGAAATTTTGCACAAATACTTCTTATTAGTGTAGGTCGGTTGGTATTGTAAATGGGCCATATCGGTCCATGTTTTGATATAGCTGCCATATAAACCGATCTTGGGTCTTGACTTCTTGAGCCTCTAGAGTGCGCAATTCATATCCGATTGGAATTTTGCACGACGTGTTTTGTTACGATATCCAACAACTGTGCCAAGTATGGTTCAAATCGGTCCATAACCTGATATAGCTGCCATATAAACCGATCTGGGGTCTTGACTTCTTGAGCCTCTAGAGTGCGCAATTCTTATCCGATTGGAATGAATTTTGGCACGTAGTATTTTGTTATGATATCCAACTGTGCCAAATATGGTTCAAATCGGTTCATAACCTGATATAGCTATAATATAAACAGATCTGGGGACTTGACTTCTTTAGCTTCTAGAGGGCTCAATTTCTATCCGATTTGGCTGAAATTTCGCAAGACGTTTTTTATTGTTACTTTCAACAACTATGTCAAATAAAGTACAAGTCGGTTCATAACCTGATATAGCTGGCATATAAACCGATCTGGGATCTTGACTTCTTGAGCCTCTAGAGGTCGCAATTATTATCCGATTTGCCTGGAATTTTGTACAACGGATTCTCTCATGACCATTAACATACGTGTTTATTATGGTCTGAATGGGTCTATAGGCTGATACAGCTCCCATATAAATCGATCTCTCTATTTTACTTCTTGAGCCCACAAAGAGCGCAATTCTTATTCGAATTGGCTGACATTTTACACAGGTCTCCAACATATAATTTAATTGTGGTCCAAACCGGACCATATCTTGATATCGCTCTATAGCAGAGCAAATCTTTTCTTATATCCTTTTTTTTGCCTAAGAAGAGATGCCGGAAAAAGAACTCGACAAATGTGATCCATGGTGGAGGGTATATAAGACTCGGCCCGGCCGAACTTAGCACGCTTTTACTTGTTTATTTTAGAAATTATTCCCCGTTGCACAAATGAATTCCCTATTAATTACAAAAATAACGTTTTTTCTATTTAAATATTGAAAATGGTCACTCACAAACCACTTTGAAACTAAATTTTTGTGAACAAATTTTAATCGGTTTACATTCTTCTTTTTTTATTAACAACTAGCTGAACCGGAACCGCTCTGCTGCGCATTCTTTTACAATATACGGAATTATTTTCGACAACTAAAGAGCTTTTGCCATGCTACGAAAGTGGAATACGTATGTCGCCTGACTTTCAGTATAACAATATAAATGCCTTTTTTGAATCCCATACGATCTTTAATGGTATATGAATTCGCTCGGAGTTTGATGTACTCCATTCTTAAAAGGCTTTATTGAAGTCCGATATTCTCATGACGACTTTGGGAGTGAGAAGGGCCCCATGGTGATGGTTGGTGGGTTAAGGGGGTGGTGTGGACCCCCAAGAACTTGGTCTCGCTCTTCTCCCAAATTCCTTTTATTTGTCCGTATGTATGTCCGCCTTAGGAGTGTTTTGAGGAGAGGGGTAGTCCCCTAAACACTTGGATATAAAATTAGTTTTCTTATCTCAAAAACCTTTCATTTGTGCCCCATATTGCCCCTGAAAATATGTATCAGATACATGTTCTGCTCTAAAATACATTCTATTTAATCCCCATATTGCAATGGTCAGCAAATACGACCTATTTTGAGAAATGTTATTGGGGTGGGGTGGCCCCATAGACACTTTGTCCCGAATGTTGATATCAGGTTTATTTTCTACTCCCAAAGACCTTTCATTTAAGCCCCATATTGCTATGGTCGGTAAATTTGTCCTCTTTGGGAGGCGTTTTGGCAGAAGGTCGGTCGCCCAAACACTTGGTCCTACAATTGGATATCAGATGCGTTTCCTGCTCTTTAATACCTTCCATTTCAGTACCATATTTTTGTAATTGGTCTATTTATATATTTGGTCTCCGAAATCTGGCGCTTTTGAAAATAGAGTAAGACGAGGGTTCGCCCAATAAAGTTACGATGTTAAATCTATTTCATTCTTTTGGTTTTGGTGGTGGATTGGAGTAGTCAAACCCTTTGCCCCGAATGTAGATATCGGATTCATACCCTACTTCCAAAAACAACATTTGAGCAACATATTGCTATAGATGTGTGGTTCAGGGAAAGGTTTATGAGATGAGTCGTCCCTGAAACTCTTGGCCATAAAACAGATATCAGATGTGACTCATTTTTTGCCATAATCCACAAATATGTCGAGTTTGAGGGGTATGTTGGGTGAAACCCCATCCACGCACTTAGCCCTGAAAAAATATCAGCATCGAGTTCTACTGTTAAATTCCTTTTATTTCGGCCGCAACAGCAGTTGGTTTAGGGGGAGTTTATGGAGAGACACTTCCCACTTGGGCTCAAAATTGAATATCAAATTCGTTTTCTACTGTCAAATTCCTATCATTTGAGCGCCTTATTGCCATTTTGTTTGAGCCCCATAATGTCAAGCATTTTGAAGGTGGCGATCAATTCAGTCCGATCTTTACAAAATTTTGTATGAAATGTTTTATTTCACGTTCTAATATGTGTGCAAAATTTCATAAAAGTCGATTCAGATTTGAAAATAGCTCCTATATATATCTTCCATCCGATATGGCTTCTTAAGGCTAAAGAAGCCACAATTTGCCCTCTGACACGTCGTTTCATTTGAATATAATATATTCTATATTCTCAGTGGTCCTACATGCCAGTTTGGTGCTGTTTTTATTGGGAGGAGAGCGTCGGTCCCCCCGACGCTAAGAACCAAAAGACAATTTATTTGAGTCCTTTAATGCGAGATCTACATGTACGGCTTAACAACAGGACGTAACTTAGGTACTTGAATCCCTATATCAATATAAGATTCGAACTCTAATGTCATAGACCTTCGAACTACGCGCGCTATTGAAGGGTATTTAGTGGACGCGTCCCAGACTCGATCCCAAATGTGTATATCAGAATCGTAGTCAACTCTCAAAGAACTTTCATTTTATGCCCATTCTGTGACGTTGCACAGTGGGCCAAATGGCAAAAAAATTGGAAATAAGTCTACAACTTTTTATCTGTTGATTTTAGCCATACAAAATGTTCTAGACATTTGTAGAGGAGGACATAGGCTTTCAGAAAAGTGCTGTTGTTGGTCCATATCTTTAATACAGGGTGAGCTACAGGGTGTCAAAGTTGACCACTTTTGACTTCTCCAAGCTTCTGGGGGCCATAACTTTTGATCTACTCAACCGATTTACATGATTTAGGACTCTAGAGAAAGAGCTTGACAAGATCTAAAAAACTTATGCATAAAGTACCATGCCATCGTGTACTGTTAAGGAGTTATGAATTGTTTAATTTTAAAATATGAAAATTTGGCCTTGGTTTTTTTCAGTGTTTTTTAAATAACTCCGTCAATTTTAAAGCTATAAACTTCATACTTCACACAAATTATGCCAGCATATGTGTGCATAAAATACAAAAGGAATCACGTGAATATCTTTGGCGGTTTAAAAATGGCATCGTTTTCAATATGAAAAATATTTTTTTTGTCAAAAAATTGCAAAATTTTTCAAAAAAGATACTCCCATTTCCTTTAAGTTTTCGCAAACTTTGGCCGTCAAAGCATTATCATTTCTTTCCATTTTCACAAAGTCGAGGTATTAAGAAAAGTTTTAAGTGCTAATTTGGCTAATTTCGATATCAAACAACACCGTTATCTTAAGACCAAAATGGCCAATTTTTTTACTAAACTTCAAAAGTTTCTCACTGGAAAAAAAGTTCCACGGGGATTTTTTCGCTTTTTTTGAACTTAAATGAAAGCTTAAAATGTTCCCAACATTTTAAGGTATGTCTCGCCATATCCTAGCCATAAATGAGATCGTAGCGATCAAAATACTGAAAAAAGTCAATTTTCAAGTAGTGCTATATTCATTGCTAAAAAACAAGTATTACGTCACATTTTATTGCAAAGATGTTAAATAAACTTTTATTTGGTAACACTTCTTCTACAAAACACAAAAAGAATCATGGAAATATCTCTATTCTATTCCATTTTATGGAACCGGCAATAAAAAAGTCAATTTTTCAAAAAAGTCGAATTTCCCAAATTTTGTTTTTGTTGTCCTAATTGCACATGACACACTATAGCCATATTTACGCAACATACCTTATCGTAAAGGAAATTTTCATACCTTTCCAACGATGTATAAAACATTTCTCAACTCGGATTCTATCTACTCTAAAATTCATTTACACTTCATTAAACTCTATATAAAAATGTCTATTTGTGAAATGGAACCTTATATGGGGCCTACACTAAAACATTGATAGATTTGCCCAGGGTTTACAATACAAATGTGTTAGAATAAAAAAAGGTCTCCTGCCAAAGTTTAAAAAAATTGGAATAAAAATATGTGTTTTAGAGCGAAAACACTTCGCATCGGCGTGCGTTTATATGTATATTAGCTACTCCCAAAATAAAAAAGCATTTTAGTTTTGTATTATTTGATTTTATTCTCTACCAAATAATCTAAGGTATCAAAATTTAAAAGCTCTTTAATTTGAATGGCATCGGGATCGTCGTTATCTATATCGTCACATATTTTTGGTAGCCATTTAGTTCTGATGCTGTATAGTACGATAACAATAAATATTGAAGTAAATCATAATTTTGGTTAAATTTGGTGCTCTTTCGGGTATTGAAAAGCCGGAACTGTTTAACATCTCTATTACGGGATTCCTGAGCTTCTTCTGTAAGTTCTCCTAACGGAAGTATGTTGTATTCCACAATTTCCTTGCCATGATGTAAGACTTTATGTACTGTCGGTGTTAAAGCTTTCCACGAATATAAATCAGATAAAATGTTTTTTGTGTCATTACTATAAGCTTCAAATTTGGTTGAATTTATCATCTTTTTGCTATTGATTACAGCCAAAATCACTTTGAATCGTCTTAGCAAGTGTTCATCAAGACCGGTTATTTTAGATGTCGATACGGGGTCCTCAAAAAACCGCCTTGCCGAGTTGCCATCATTTGTGCTTCCGTATCCGTAAAGAGGTTTATCTATTATAAGTCCCTTTTGTTTAAACTCCAACTGGATTCGATTCTTCTCTTCCTGCCTCATTTTGTGAAGATCTTGGTTGTTTCTAGCAGAGACATCGCGGTTTCCAGGGCTAGTCCGATATTTAAGGTCATACGATAAATGCAAACAATACTCCATGAATCGAATTCTACAGTGCAGGGGCGAAATACCGAAATTGAGCGCATTTTCGTTTACTAAATTTTCATCAGACTTGTCCTCGAATTGCCCATTCTTCTTGCCACAAATATTGCATCTCCAATTGGACATAACGCCAGTTAATGCGTTTGCCACCTTTCCATCGATCATAGTGAGTTGTAGTTGAAACGAAACTTTTATATTTCTTCCCAATTGGTTTATAACAATCATGGGTAATGCAGCAATTTCTTCCTTTATTTCGTTCACCAAAGATCGTGTTGTGTTCCGGTCTTCCTTTGTATACTCAAACCGAATTGGGCGACATAAATATTTTGACCCAGGTGTTCTATTTATCCATATATCTTGAAATGCATTTTCTTTCGATGATGAAGATTGGTCCTTGTACAATCTCATTCTCAATGGTACTAATGATGCCATGAAAATTGATGCGAAGTTGGTATCTATTTCTGTTTGTTGCTTATATTCGGAAAATCCAGATGATCCATCACAACCCCATTTGCTGATCAAAACCACTTCGGAATTATTACATGTGTTCAACTGTTCTTCAGTAAAATTAGAAATAATTCTAACAGCTGTATTTTCAACAAGATCAGCAAGTTTCACTCTTGCTTTTAATTCGTCCACGTATATATTTGATGGCACCATTTTCGTCCTGGTGTTGTACAATTTATGTTTTGAGGGTAAACAACCCCATCCTTTTTCACGAAGAGCCTTCCTCATTGTTGAGTATTTGTTTCTTGAGAGGCCTAGGTTCAAAATCAGGGCCAGTGCATCTTCCTCCGTGAATTCTGTAGTCGATTTTGGAGTTGGAATACTTTCTACCATTCTCTTTACCCTTTTCGGAGATGCTAATGGTAAAACATCGACAATTCGTCCAACATTTTTTGGTTGTGTTTTTAACAATGCTGTTTTGAACGTATCTTTTATTAAATTTGGCGGATGTGCCGCCAATAGTTCCTCTTGTTTTTTCTTTTTGGTTTTCTCCGTAACTTCGTCGTATGCTTTGCTAGGCCGGCCGGGAATCAGCGGTTTAATTTCAATAAGTAGATCCGATTTCAGCCACTTCTCATACATTTTGAAAAACTTGATTTTTGCGAATGAACATTCTGGCAACCTTCTCTCAAATGATTTGTAGAATTTTTCAAGTTTGTCTAAAGCGTCTTTATTTAGCCTTATTCCATATATGTGGTCCAAAGTGTAAACAAGTTCCTTAAATGACTCCGTGTATGATTTGGAATCATTTTTGATGTCCCATACAATTTTCGAAAGAGTGGAATACTTCAGTATGACTTCCATAACTTATAAATGTCCTTTACGCCTCTACAAAATATAATGAAGAAAATTTGGATTTTGTTCAAATATTTATGCAATATATTCACAATTAATGACCCATTTCAGGTATCAGACGCAATCGTAAAAAGGGGTCCAAAGTGCCTCTTTTTACTTACTCTTCTATAATTATTTACCTGGACTCGAATTTGGTTAAAAAAAATGACAATGAATTTTTTATGGGTAGGTTTTTTCACATTCATTGATACGGTGGATTTCCTGGGAATTCGACATAGCGAAACAGGTAACATTTGTCTGCATCAAATCTTAACACAAATATATATATATATGCAGGTATATTTCTAGGTTACTTTTTATTCAAAAATCATCAGCTTACATTAAAAATAGATGTAGGTACTATACAAACGCACGCCGATGCGAAGTGTTTTCGCTCTAAAACACATATTTTTATTCCAATTTTTTTAAACTTTGGCAGGAGACCTTTTTTTATTCTAACACATTTGTATTGTAAACCCTGGGCAAATCTATCAATGTTTTAGTGTAGGCCCCATATAAGGTTCCATTTCACAAATAGACATTTTTATATAGAGTTTAATGAAGTGTAAATGAATTTTAGAGTAGATAGAATCCGAGTTGAGAAATGTTTTATACATCGTTGGAAAGGTATGAAAATTTCCTTTACGATAAGGTATGTTGCGTAAATATGGCTATAGTGTGTCATGTGCAATTAGGACAACAAAAACAAAATTTGGGAAATTCGACTTTTTTGAAAAATTGACTTTTTTATTGCCGGTTCCATAAAATGGAATAGAATAGAGATATTTCCATGATTCTTTTTGTGTTTTGTAGAAGAAGTGTTACCAAATAAAAGTTTATTTAACATCTTTGCAATAAAATGTGACGTAATACTTGTTTTTTAGCAATGAATTTAGCACTACTTGAAAATTGACTTTTTTCAGTATTTTGATCGCTACGATCTCATTTATGGCTAGGATATGGCGAGACATACCTTAAAATGTTGGGAACATTTTAAGCTTTCATTTAAGTTCAAAAAAAGCGAAAAAATCCCCGTGGAACTTTTTTTCCAGTGAGAAACTTTTGAAGTTTAGTAAAAAAATTGGCCATTTTGGTCTTAAGATAACGGTGTTGTTTGATATCGAAATTAGCCAAATTAGCACTTAAAACTTTTCTTAATACCTCGACTTTGTGAAAATGGAAAGAAATGATAATGCTTTGACGGCCAAAGTTTGCGAAAACTTAAAGGAAATGGGAGTATCTTTTTTGAAAAATTTTGCAATTTTTTGACAAAAAAAATATTTTTCATATTGAAAACGATGCCATTTTTAAACCGCCAAAGATATTCACGTGATTCCTTTTGTATTTTATGCACACATATGCTGGCATAATTTGTGTGAAGTATGAAGTTTATAGCTTTAAAATTGACGGAGTTATTTAAAAAACACTGAAAAAAACCAAGGCCAAATTTTCATATTTTAAAATTAAACAATTCATAACTCCTTAACAGTACACGATGGCATGGTACTTTATGCATAAGTTTTTTAGATCTTGTCAAGCTCTTTCTCTAGAGTCCTAAATCATGTAAATCGGTTGAGTAGATCAAAAGTTATGGCCCCCAGAAGCTTGGAGAAGTCAAAAGTGGTCAACTTTGACACCCTGTAGCTCACCCTGTATTAAAGATATGGACCAACAACAGCACTTTTCTGAAAGCCTATGTCCTCCTCTACAAATGTCTAGAACATTTTGTATGGCTAAAATCAACAGATAAAAAGTTGTAGACTTATTTCCAATTTTTTTGCCATTTGGCCCACTGTGCGTTGGCATTCATGCTCGTTTTGAGGGTTTTTGGGTTTGGAGAGGCCCAAATTCTTGTAACAGATGTGTTCTCAGCTTCCAAACACCTTTCATTTGATACCCATATTGTCCCAACTGGTAAACATGCCCTATTAAGGGCGCCTCTAAAACCAAGGGAGACATTCTTTTTTCTTTTCTTTTCTTTCTTCTTCGTACTCTACTCATAAATACCTTTCTTTTGATACTCATATTCTCCCAATCAGTAAATATGTCCTGCTGGGGGTGTTTTTAGGGGTGGGGCGTGGTGGACGCCTCAGATACCAAAAAATATAAATTAAATACCTTTCGTTTGATACCCATATTACCCAAAGCGATGAGAGTCCTGTTAGGGGGTTTTTGTGGACAGGGAGACCCCCGGAAGATTCAAGGTGAAATTTGTATACTCTTCAATACCATTCGTATGATACCCATATTGTCCCTATCGGTAAACATGTCCGTTTGGGTGGCTTTTAGGATGGGGCGTCCCCAGGTTATTTGTTTGTTTGTTTGTTTGTTTGTTTATTGAGTGTAACACCAGCACAACAAGATTATATCTTATATGTTAATGTGCTGATTCGCAATAGAGTATATAAAATAATGATTATTCTTTTTAAAAGGATATTAACTAATCTTAACATTTTAAATTATAGTAGTAAATATTAAGGACATTTAAAGAAAAATAATTATTCGTAGTTCATTTAAAAAATTTAAATAGCTCATTTTTGAATGAAGTTGCATTGCTTATGCTCTGTATGTTGGGAGGTAGGTTGTTCCAGAGACGCGTACTATGTACAATGTACTGTCGTTCAGAGGTTTGTGTGGCAAATCGTGGTTGAATGAGTTTTAGGCCACGGTTGGATCTGGCGAATTTCAGATGTTTGTGTAGGTATTCAGGTTCTTTTGTGTAGATTACCTTGTGCAGAAGAAGTAGACATCTGACATTCAGTAAGTTTGAAAAAGTTAAGTTAAATATTTGGTATGTAAATTGTGATATACGAGCTTGTCGACTTTTGTTAAACACATATCTTGCAATATCATTGTAAGCAACATTAAGCTTTCTACTGGTGTCTGCATCACAATTCGCAAATATCTCGCATCCATATAACAGTGTGGGAATTAAATAACTTTTTGCAAGTAACATTCGGATGTGAAAAGGAGTTGACAAGCGAACAGTCCATAAATTTCGCAGCATCCCACGTACTTTGCCAACTGTTGCATTAATGTGATTTGTCCACGTTAGGGTTGAATTAAAAGTCAATCCTAAATTTGTGGCTACTTGTACAAGATTCACTACAGAGTTACCAATTTTCACAACGAGATCATCAGTTATTGTCACATTTCTTTTACTTATCAGAATCAGTTTGGTTTTGGATGGATTTAAACATAATGCATTATTAACAGCCCAACAATGTATTAAGTCTAAATCAATATTTATGTTAGACACACAGGTTTGGATATCTTTCAGTTTGCAGTATGTGTAAAGTTGGACATCGTCAGCATACATTTGGATTTTAGATGTTGCAGGCACATCAGGCAGATCATTTATATACATGGAAAATAAAAGAGGGCCAAGGATAGAACCTTGAGGTACTCCTTTAAGGACATTCAGAGAGTTAGACCAACTATTGTTATAAAAAACAGACTGCGATCTTTGCGTCAAATATGATGATATCAGCTTGCAAGACGTCTCGGAGAAATTAAATAATTTCATAAGTTTTAGGACAAGAATATTATGGTTTACAGTGTCAAAGGCCTTACTGTGATCCAAAAGAAGGAGAAAGGATATCATTCCGTTATCCATACTTTGACGAAGGTTTTCAATTACATCAATCAGAACAGTGGTACAACTTCTTTTCTTTCTAAATCCAGATTGCCAGTTAGATAACAAATTTTCAGATTTCAGAAAATGCTCAATTTGGTTAGCCATTATGCGTTCCAGTGCTTTAGACAGGTATGGTAAAATGGCGATGGGACGATACTCATTTTTTGATTTGCGAATAGGTACAATTTTTGCATGTTTCCAATCAAGCGGAAAAGTGGATTTAGTTAGAACAGTGTTAAATATATATGTTAAATATGGCAGAATCTTTGGCACAATTATTTTAATAAATCGTGGATTTATTTCATCAGTTCCGATCGCATTAGATTTAATGGACAGAATGCTGTGTAGAACCTCAGTTTCATTTACACAGCGAAAGGAAAAAGGATTTTCAACAGCTACCATGCACATATTTTCATATATATTTTCAGTAGGATAGACAGTGTTTATTGAAACAAAATTCTCATTTAGTTCATTTATGTTCATGTTGGGTTCCAGCTGAGTATTGCGTTTTTCTCCAACGCCAATTTTTCGTATCTCATTCCATTTAGAGCGACTATTAACAGCATTCTGAAATTTATTATGAAAATACAATGTCTTTGCCTCAGTTATACACTTTCCAACAGCTCTTCTAGCATTTTTAAAATGTTCATGTAGTTGTGAGGTTCTAAAACGTTTCCAACGTCTATATGAAAAGTTTCTTTCATCAATCAAAGTTTTTATTCGCTGGTTAAACCAAGGTGGTTGTGAATATTTAATTGTTATTGTTTTCTCTGGAACACATCGATTGTATATTGAACATTTGACCCCAAAAAAGTATACCAATTTCGTGTTTTTAGGATACTATAAAGCGGTATGCAAAATGTCGCTTAAATCGGTACACCCATCTCCGAGATCTAGGGTTTTTAAAAATTGTGGTAAGGGGGAGAGTCCTCCCCTCCTTAGGATATCAAAAAATGTAGAACCCTATTTTCACCGGGGGCTCAAACTCTATCATCATAAAAATCGGTTCACACGTTTTTGAGTCCATATGGAACAGACAAACAAACTAACAAAGAAATAACCAAGCAAACAAAGCGCAACAATTTCATTTTTATATAATAGACTAAGTGAGCCCGTCCCGCTCTGCGGCGTCCGATAATGCAATGTTGGAGAGGAGTACTCTAATTTGGAAATTTCTGCCTACTTTCATGTATTCGAATTTTCCTGTGGATTTTTCTACACTAAAATACCTCTTATTTAAACCCCACATTGCAATGGTCACTAAAAGTCCTTCTTGGGGTGTGGTGGAACCCCAGAGACTTGGTCCCAAAAGTGAAAGTCGATTTCGTGCTCTACTCACAAATACCTTTCATTTAAAATCCATATTGCCATGGTCGGTAAATATTTGAGGGGTTTTTTGTGGGTGGGGTGACCTACGAACTCTTAGTCCCACAATTGGATATCAGATTCGTTTTCTTCTCCCAAATACCATTAATTTTATTCCCATATTGTAGTGATTGGTCCATAAATCCGTTTGGCGAGTTTTGGGGGTGGGCGGCCCTCCTAGGCATGCCACCCAGATTTTGATAAAAAATTTTTGTTTTAGGTTACTGTATATGTGCAAACAAAATTTCGCTTGAATCGCCCCATCCATCTCGGAGATGTTTTTTTAGGAGCCGGTATATAGATAGCTGAGCTCGCCCTGCATTGCTGCACCGTTATTTTCACCACGCGAATAGGCTGTCATAACAAATTAATTTTGACCACTATGCCCTCTCTATGTTCATGGTGGCTTTTTCAAATTAGCGCCATCAACTGTTTTCAGTTGGATCAACTAAATTCAATTGGACCAACTTAATATAATTGGATCAATTAAATCCAATTTAAAACAGCCAGTAGATAGCGCTAATCTAAATACACGCTTGGAGTGGATCATCCTGTGGTGGTTGTTTATAAATGACTTTATAAATATCTATTAAATAATCATCATTTTATCTTTTTTTTTGAAACAAATAAAATTGCCATATTAAATGATTTTCTGTGGTAAAGAGCTAATTTGCCAGTCTTTATATTTGGTGCGGTGGTTCTTACTATTAAACCAGCTTTTGAACAAAAAAGTGTAGCCCAGCAGCACGTCGATTGGTCTTGTCTATCGATGAGCTAAAATTGATTGCAACCTTAATGTTAAGGTTTGCAACTCCGGCTTTCAACTTTGACGGCCTACATTTATTTGTGTCCCCACACATTAATTAAATCACGCAGTGTCCTGTTAGGTTATTATGATTGATCGACTATTTTGGGGAGAGGTGGTCCGCTAGATATATGAGCAGAATTAAGTTATTAGATTCGCAGTTCACCTTATACCTTTAATTTAACCCCATATTGTCATGATTGGTGCATACAGCCGTTTGGTGGAGGGCGTCTATATGAGGGTTGTGCGCCACATCCCATCTGCCACTTGAGCAAAAATTTGAATGGCGCACTCTATTCAAAAAAATCTATCATTTGATTCACCATTATTTTAATGGGTCAAATAACCTATTGAACTTAAAGCACTACTTAGATTTTGGGACACAAATCAGTTCATTCGGACAAGAATTGCGCCATGTAGGGGCTCAAGAAGCAAAATCGGATGAGACTTGCGACCTCTAGAGGCTCAAGAAGTCAAGACCCAAGATCGGTTTGTATGGCAGCTATATCAAAACATGGACCGATTTGAACCATACTTAGGGCAGTTGTTGGAAGTGACACCACGTACAAAATTAAAGTCAAATCGGACGAGAATTGCGTTCTCTAGATGTTCAAGAAGTCAAGACCCAAGATTTGTTTATATGGCAGCTATATCAAAACATGGACCGATATGGCCCATTTATACCAATACCAACCGACCTACACTAATAAAAAGTATTTGTGCAAAATTTCAAACGGCTAACTTTACTCCTTCGAAAGTTAGCGTACCTTTGACAGATAGACGGACGGACATGACTAGATCGACTTAAAATGACATGACGATCAAGAATATATATGCTTTATGGGGTCTCAGACGCATATTTCGAGGTGTTACAAACAGAATGACGAAATTAGTATTAGGTGGAGGGTATAATAATGTGACACCGCGACCAACCTCGATTCTTTGTATTCAGCAAATGATTGCATATCCATTGATTTCCAGAATTGGTTTTTAAATGAATACACCAACACATCATCGTTTATCACACAAGAGACTTTATTTTGTCTTTGATAGAGATAACGCCCGTGAAGTTTGTATTATTTCCGTTTTCACCACTGTCGAGTATTTGAAAACATTTTTACGCCACAAATCTTATCGTATTAAATTAAATTAATTATTGTATTAAATTAATTAATTACATTGTATTAAAATAAAACAAATATATTATAATTATGTCAATATTTTAAGTACAAAGGTGACAAGAATATAAATGTGATGCTGTCAATTCTTAATAGCGTACTTCGTCTAGTATTAAATAAATACCAAATGGTATTAAAAATATTTGCCAAAATAATACCAGCCGATATTGGTATAATACCGTCCTTTTTCTTTCAGTGTACTAATGTAACGCTAATTTTTGGTATTTTTGCTCTGAAACCTACGTTTTTGTTCAAATTGTCTAGATGGAATTTTCATTATTTTTGAAAATGGTCTTTGGTTATTTCGGATACATAAAATCGAATAGAATAGATATTTTCGTTTTTCTTCGTGGTTTTTACAAAGGAAGCGATGGAGAATAAAAGACCATTACTCTTAAATGCACAAAAATATGAAGTGCTACTTGGGTTTTAACAGTCAGAATACCGCAAGTTGAAAGTCGGCTAGAATATCAGACCATTTCAAGCTATAATTCGAATACAAAAACGGGGACAATAAACTGGAATGTGGAAACTTATGAAATTTAGTAAAAATAATTAGCCATATTGGCATAAAGATAGCGGGATGGCGTGTTACATAAATTAGATAGAATAGAGATATTTTCGTGTTTTTTTTATAGATTTTACAGAGGAAGTGATAGAGAATAAAATATCATTACTCATATGTGCAATAAAATGTGAGTCAGTGTAACACAAGTTGAAAGCCATCTAGGATATATAGACCATTTCAAGTTTTAATTCAAATACAAAAAAGGGGGAAAATAATCGGGAATGTGGAAACTTGTGCAATTTAGTAAAAAGAATTAGCCATATACAAAGAAAATACAAAGAAACGATTTGGAGATAGGAATATCTTATTTAGAAATTTTTGACAAAAGGTCGAAAAATTGATATTTTGATAAAGTCGACAAGTCTTTTAGAAGAAAGTCAGAATTTTGATAAAAGTCGGAAAGTCGATTTTTCGTCCCAACTTAGGACCTCTAATTTTTCCGTCGGGATTAAGAACCTTTTAGATACAAAAGTTTCCTGGGAGTATTGGTCGATAAATAGAGTCTCTAAATGCAATATATCAACTAAAGGGGTTGGCAACACCGTTGCTTCCCCGGAATGGGCGAAATTGGACTGAACATTGAATTGGTCATTATATGTATGTGGCTTCAGATGTGGTAGGCTGATCATTTTGTACTTCAATATGAGAGAAGACGGTTTTTGTTGTCGGCTTCGCATATTGTTCTCAGTCCCGGAGTTTGTGGATCTTGAATTAGTTTGCCGCTTTTGAGTGTCAAGGGCGGTATGCACCACAAACTTCATTTTCGTTGCCGTAAAAAATGTTTTGACAAATCCTATACAAAATTTTCGGTTTGCTTTGTTTGTTTTTTGTTTAAATGCAAGAAATGGATTTGTTTCTAAAAAATAACAATTAATTTGGTAAATGCGTACTTTATCAGCAAATATGTGTGGGAATTGGCCAAACGAATGCATAGTTTTTTGTCACCATGTGTTTGCTACCAAAAATTTCGCTTGAGATGGATTCTGAGCCTAAACATTAAAGTATAGCCATAGTCATAAGGCAAATTGTTATTAATATTTGGTCTGTTATATATTCTTCGTCTCTTCCCGTTAAATGCTTAGTTTTTAAACGTTGACAAACATTAACGCTTGTGACTAAGGCAACAGCAAGAAAAACACTCATCCGAAATATTAAAATATCAACAACAAAAAGTAATTTTAATCATAAACAAATGTTTCTAGGAGTTCGTAATTGTGATTTTATTAAATTTGTTAATATGTTCCACAATGTTGCATGCGCATTCGTCGCCCACTCCCTTAACTCGGACTCCGTCGACCCGAAAGGCTTCGGGTTAACCAAGTTTATTGAGGCCAGAGGACTGCCGGTAGGACGGCGAAAATCCTATGAGGGGATCCAAATCTGAAAGGAAGCAAGAAGGAGGTCAGTATAGCTATTGGTATTATAACGTGACACATAGGACTACGAGCTCGCTTATGTTAAATCGGTTCAGCAAGTCATAGCATGTGTAGAGCATGCGAAGATGATGAGACGTTGGAGCATTTCCTTTGTCATTGCCCGGCTTTCGAGTTCAACAGATACCGGTACTTAGGTGGAGACACAATATCCGACATGAATGGTATTGAAAACAATTAAGGATTTTGTAAGTAGCACGAAACTCCTAACTTAAAAGTAAGATCTGGCCAGGTGCAGCACTAGATTTAGTCAAGAAGAATGATATTCCTTCTCGACCGATGGCGCATGATTGGATACCAGCTAGCGAAGTATCTAGGAGAAATCGTCCACTCCGCAAGTGTCCAGTGTCCTGAGGACGAGTGCTTCCAATGTTTTTTTCAACTGCCCCTAGATGCGAACGGAAGCTAATCATGACAAGATCTAACGAATCTTGTGAGGATGAACTCATGGCGGAATCAGAAGACGAGGCTAACGCAACAGTGGTGGAAGTTCTGAATCCTGATTATGGTCCGGTTTCTGCTGATAAAACTCCACCAATGTAAGGCCGCTTCGGTTGTATTAAAGGCCCTCCTGATGGTAGGAGGATTTGACGTAGTTCTTATCCAGGAGCCATGGGTGTGTGGAAGAATGGTTCGTGGGCTAAAAATTTCGGGATCTAAACTACTTAAGGGAACAGGGAATGGGAGATACAGAACCAGTATTCTTATAAAGAGTAGTCTAAATGGTTTTCTTCTTCCTATGAGCGGAAAATCCTTTGGGCGATAAGAAGTTTCGACTCCTGATGATGTATCACCAATTGAATTACAAGCTATGTCTAATAAACTCTTTCCTTGGCTTAGGAAGATATACTCGTACTCTGCTTGTACCAGTATGTCATTTATACCTATGGGATGGAGGGACACGAAGGTAATTTTTAATCCGAAAGCAGGAAAACATTACCACACGAAGGCGAAAGATTTTCGTCCTTTTAGTCTGTCATCCTTTATGCTGAAGACTCTTGAGAGACTGATAGATATCTTGGGGCAAAGACGTGACAATTGGGGATAGGGAAAAGTTTCCCTTTTCAAGAAACTTTACGTGCAAAAGCGAAGTGGGCTACCGAAAGTGGTCTAGGAGTAAATCTGGCAATACTTGGGTGTTTTGTTGGTCAGCAAATTTAAATTCTAATCCAACCTTTCGGAAGTAGCAAGAAAAGCATATACACACCTATACACCTGCAAGAGGTGCTTTATAAAACTGCGCGTCATACACAGTGTATATACTGCAGTTGTCAGACCTATAATGCTATATGGTGTTGTTGGCTGGTTGACGGCACTTCAAAATTCCACCTACTATCCAATACTTTACCGGATCCAAAGGATTGCGGTAATGTATTGTGCATCACAGCCGCACCGAGGACGACACCATCGAATGCACTGAACTTAATGCCACATCTAATGCCTCTGGACATTGTGCTGCGACCTCTGCCGTGAGGCTAAGTGAGCTTTCTCATTGGTCATGTGGCGACAACGGACTTTGTGTTATCCTTGATACAATATCCAATGTTCCAGGCAGTGTGGATTACACCCTATCTGAAGCGCTTTTTGATATAAAGCACTGTACTACTATTCCTGATAGAACCGATTGGAACTACGATATCCCTGGCAATAGAAGCTATATAGGCTTCTATACGGATGGTTCCAAACTAAACGACCAGGTGGGCTTTGGGTGTACTCTAAAGATATAGAACTGGTCATATCGAAAAGGTTACCCGACCACTGCAGTGTGCATCGAGCAGAGATCTTTGCAATTAATTAAGTGGTGGAATGGCTAAAATATTATGTCATTACGACGATTGGCATAAATATCTTCTTAGATAGCCCGGCAGCCATAAAATCCATGAGAACGTATTTCTGAACACAAAAACCGCCCTCGACTGTCGCAGATCTCTCAACGAGATAGCTGAACAGTTAAAAATTCACCCGTTCTGGATGCCGGGCCATAGAGATATCTCAGGGAATTGTCAAGCGGACGAGCATGCGAGTCCAGGAACTATCTAACACATTCCATGGATACTGGAATCTGTGGGTATGACTCTAGCGACATGTAAGCTAAGATTTCAGGACCAATCCTGAAGGACAACGAATGATAGATGGGCACAAAGAGGGGGCTGTGAGCATTCCAAAACTATGTGGCCTAAACTAGACTCGAAGAGGTAGACCGCTGGCTAGAACAGACCCCAGGCATTGTGTCTGTCATGACAGGTCACTTTCTAATCGGAAACACCCTGACAGACTGAAGTTTGCCAGTAACGACTTTTGCAGAAGCTGGAGGCCACCGTAGCGCAGAGGTTAGCATGTCCGCATATGACGCTGAACTTTTCTCCAAAGAGGTGTCGTACTGCGGCACGCCGTTCGAACTCCGGTATAAAAAGGAGGCCCCTTATCATTGAGCTTAAACTTGAATCGGACTGCACTCATTGATATGTGAGAAGTTTGCCCTTGTTCCTTAGCGGAACGTTCATGGGCAAAATTTGCAAAAAAAAATGCAATTTGGGAGGACATCGAAGAAGAAGAGACTTTAGAACACCTTGTGTGTGTGTGTCCCGCACTAGCAGTCAAAAGGAGTTCCTTGAGAACTAGTCTGATTTAGCGGATGTGAACATTCGCAAGTTACTGGGTTTTTTAGAGCAATCTGGATGGTTCAACGGTAGGAACTAGGAGGTATCTTCCTTGTTCCGTTCCGGTGGTATCACAATGGACGAAAACGTCTAAGTGAGTCTGATGGCGGACTACCACTTAAACCTAAACTAACCTAATCCGGTACATACAACCGGCTGCCATGGGACTGACTCATTTGTTTGTGCTAATGTCAAGCCATATTACAACGAGAGAATCACGTTATGTGCAAGACACAGAGTAAAGTAATTGAAATCATTATTACGGTGGACGCCCCCACAAATAGTGGTATAATAAGATAGCACTAGGTGAGAGTAAGAGTGAAAAAAGTTGGATGTGTGAAAGATAGAGATCTCTGCTTCAGAGGGGTGGCGTGGGGTGTTGTGGTGGTGGATAATGTGCTTGATTTGCAATACACGCAGGTCAGCAAACTGCATATGTTTTTCTTTAGACTACTACGCATTTTGTAATTGTTGTTGGATTCGTATTTATTGTTTGTAGTGGTGGGATTTTATTTTATGATTTTGACAACGGCTAAAATCAACTATGGCAGCTCATTTATTGTGTGTAAAGATTATAGTGAAAATTCAACAAGTAAAAGCGTGCAAGTTCGGCCGGGCCGAATCTTGGGAAGCCACCACAATGACTTCCCAAGTTTAGTCGAAGGGCATAATTTTATTCTACAAACCAAACTTGTGTCAAACCAGCAAAAAGTAAAGCTTCTAGGAATTGAACAAGGATGATCGATATACCGGTTTACATGGGAGCTATATCAGGGTATGGACCGATTTAAACCGTACTTGGCACAGTTGTTGGAAGTCATAACAGATCACTACATGCAAAATTTCAGCCAAATCGGACAAAAAACTGCGGCTTGTAAGGACTCGAGAAGTCAAATCGAGAGATTGGCTTATATAGGAGCTATATCAGGTTATAGACCGATTCGATTTTGACCGTGTTTGGCACAGTTGTTGGAAGTCATAACAGAACATCACATGCAAAATTTCAGCAAAATGGAAGTCATAACAGAACACCACATGCAAAATTTCAGCAAAATCGGACAAAAATTGCAGCTTCCAGGGGCTCAAGAAGTCAAATCGAGAGATCGGTTTATATGGAAGCAATATCTAAATCTCAGCCGATACGGCCCATTTTCAATCCCAACGACATACATCAACATTAAATATCTGTGCAAAATTTCAAGCCGCTAGCTTTACGCGTTCGACCGCTATCGCGATTTCAACAGACGGACGGACGATCGGACGGACATGGCTAGATCGACTCAGAACGTTGAGACGATCAAGCTCGAACTGAATGGGCTAGAATTATGTGATTGGGCTCAAATTAAAGAGCGTCTCGAGAAAATATGATTTGGTAAAAAAAATTGGAAAATCATACCGGAGGAGGGAGAAATAAAGAAATACGTTTAGTACCACAATCGGTACTATATGGTACTTTTTTAAATTGAACTAGAGCTCTGAATTTCCGTACTTAAGTACCCTATGGCAACCTTAGTTGAGTGACTATAAGAGCTTTGGAAATTTTCACATTTAGCTACTGAAAAAAGTACCAAAAAGGTACGAAACGGGTGAACTTTGCACAGGGTAGATGGATAGAGGTAGAATTTTGAAATTTGACTTAAAGGCATCTGGTGCAAAATGGAAAAATAGTACTGGTAACGAGAGAAAGTACGTTTAGTACCGCTATTTCAGACGGAGTTTGAGGTCTGAAATTTGGTATGTAAATACAAATAAAAAATATATGATTTGTGACCAAATGATCTATTAAAAATTCATACATTTTAGTACCATTTGGTACTTTCTGTTTAGACGGAGCTAGAGGTCTGAAATTTGACATGCAGGAAAAATATGATGGATGACTAAATAATCTATTCACAACTCATACGTTTTGGTACATTTAGTACAGAATCCATGGTGGTGGGTTCCCAAGATTCGTCCCGGCCGAATTTACTACGTTTTTACTTGTTTTATTCTATAAATACCTGTTTGTTTTTGTTTTTATGGACTCGAAAAACTTTATTTGCTGCATTGTTTGATAGTTTGTGTGTTGGCAAGTTACATAAAGAATTAAAAAATGGCTAAATCAATTCTCATGAAATTTTCACAGAATGTAGGGACCAAAATCCTAGGTATAAATATTGAACATCATTTTCTCGATATTCAAAGGGGCGGACCCTTTCCCTTACCATAATTTTCGAAATATCTTTATCTCGGAAATTGATGCCCAGATTTAAGCGATACTTTGCTTGCCCCTGGTTTAAAACGTTCTCAAAGTTATATGTAATTCGATTAGGATAAATGGCTTTCAAATGGGAGGTATTTAGAAATAGTGTAATTGCTCAAAAGTGTCTGTGCAGCACCATTCTCCAACAACCCCCAATATGACTGCAAAAAACATCAAACTGGACATGTTGACCTGTCGTGACAATATGTAAATCAAACGAAAAGTCTTTGATAGTGGATTACGAAACAGAGTATCCACCAAGTATCTGGGTGGCCGCCCACACCCAAAACACTTCAACGGGACCCGTAGACACAGTGTAGATTAAAAGTTATATATTTGTATTTGTTTGTTTGTTTTTTATAGACTCAAACCTTGCGTAGAATGGTCTGGACGGTGTGATAGGCTATATAATTTGTTATGGGAAGGGGGTGTATCCCCATCCTTACCCAGAAAGCACTCCCAATATTAAAAGCAGGCCGATGGGAACAATATAGGACTCAAATGAAAGGTTTTGTGGAGTAGAATACCAAACATGCATCCTAATATGGAGTCTGGTCTCAGTTGGGCCGTCTCACCCCAAAAACCACTTCAAAACCCCTCAAACGGGTATGGAGACTGATGGGGACAATATGGTACTCAAATGAAAGGTAAAAATGGAAAAATAGTACTGGTAACGAGAGAAAGTACGTTTAGTACCGCTATTTCAGACGGAGTTTGAGGTCTGAAATTTGGTATGTAAATACAAATAAAAAATATATGATTTGTGACCAAATGATCTATTAAAAATTCATACATTTTAGTACCATTTGGTACTTTCTGTTAAGACGGAGCTAGAGGTATGAAATTTGACATGCAGGAAAAATATGATGGATGACTAAATAATCTATTCACAACTCATACGTTTTGGTACATTTAGTACAGAATCCATGGTGGTGGGTTCCCAAGATTCGTCCCGGCCGAATTTACCACGTTTTTACTTGTTTTATTCTATAAATACCTGTTTGTTTTTGTTTTTATGGACTCGAAAAACTTTATTTGCTGCATTGTTTGATAGTTTGTGTGTTGGCAAGTTACATAAAGAATTAAAAAATGGCTAAATCAATTCTCATGAAATTTTCACAGAATGTAGGGACCAAAATCCTAGGTATAAATATTGAACATCATTTTTTCGATATTCAAAGGGGCGGACCCTTCCCCTTACCATGATTTTCGAAATATCTTTATCTCGGAAATTGATGCCCAGATTTAAGCGATACTTTGCTTGCCCCTGGTTTAAAACGTTCTCAAAGTTATATGTAATTCGATTAGGATAAATGGCTTTCAAATGGGAGGTATTTAGAAAAAGTGTAATTGCTCAAAAGTGTCTGTGCAGCACCATTCTCCAACAACCCCCAATATGACTGCAAAAAACATCAAACTGGACATGTTGACCTGTCGTGACAATATGTAAATCAAACGAAAAGTCTTTGATAGTGGATTACGAAACAGAGTATCCACCAAGTATCTGGGTGGCCGCCCACACCCAAAACACTTCAACGGGACCCGTAGACACAGTGTAGAGTAAAAGTTATATATTTGTATTTGTTTGTTTGTTTTTTATAGACTCAAACCTTGCGTAGAATGGTCTGGACGGTGTGATAGGCTATATAATTTGTTATGGGAAGGGGGTGTATCCCCATCCTTACCCAGAAAGCACTCCCAATATTAAAAGCAGGCCGATGGGAACAATATAGGACTCAAATGAAAGGTTTTGTGGAGTAGAATACCAAACATGCATCCTAATATGGAGTCTGGTCTCAGTTGGGCCGTCTCACCCCAAAAACCACTTCAAAACCCCTCAAACGGTTATGGAGACTGATGGGGACAATATGGAACTCAAATGAATGGTAAATAATTGGGAGTAAAACACGAACCTGGTATAAAAATTTGCCGAAACGTCTCAGGAGGGTCATCCAAAAGCCAATCAAACAGAAAGTAGACCGGTCGGCAAGATATGAGACTCGATTGGAAGGTGTTTGAGTAAGAATATGAATTTGATATCAAAATTTGGCCCCTTCCCTAATAGTCACCTAAAAAGAAATGTAGTCTGCTCAGGATAGTATGGTACTCAATTGAAAGGTGTTTGGTTGCAGAGTAAAAATTTAGATTTCAAATTCGGCGTCAAGCATGGGAGGCCGCCAAATCATCCCCAAACCAAAAAACATGTCGGCGGCTCAAAGAAAACTTCATTGGAAGTGGAGTACGAATCTGATATCAATCAAGTATCTGGGGCCCGCCACAAAACCCTTATAAAGACCATGCAGGCCGATCAGGACAATATAGAGTTCAAATTAAAGGACTTTAAAAATATTTATCATTATTAGTTCATTCTTTAAATTTTTATGTTTCTATTCAAATTTCTTTGTGATTCACATAAAAAAGCGATCGCTGTTTTGTTGTCGTCATTCCAATTTCTTAATAGGTATGGTTGTACATCCCCAACATATCTTAGCTTTTCTGTCAAATATTCAGGTACATATCTATTTTTAATTTTTTTGTATAAACTTTAAGGTGTTCAAGCCTTTGTTCTATATTCATCTATTGTAAAAAAAAACCTTGATTTTTTTACATGTGTATTCCATATTGTACTTGTGTATTCCATATGGTACTTGAAGTTAAGTTTTTTTGTCTAAAACAAACCTGAGGTATTTTATTTGGTCAACTTTCGCAAGTTTTTCATCATTTATTTGAAATTCCAAACTCACCAAGTTTTAGTTTGTTCATGTTTAACCATGACGTGGTTAAGGGGCAAAACGAAATAAAACGCAAACAATTAACAAATTTATGAATATTTTAAATTTTGCTTCCTGACACGTCACTTATATTTTTTCGAATGAATCAATTTTTTCTGTACAATGAAAAGAAAAAAAATGACAATCCAATGCCTACTCAATCTAACATATTTTTAAAAACTCAAAAGTGTTATATAAACTACCAAAGAAAATGAAAACTTAACCTACTTTGTTAAAAATAAATAATTTAAACGATTTAGAATAATAAATGTGGATACACCACAGTACCCCCTCCCTAGTGAAAACGAAATTTATACACCAGGAGCAAATGATACTTTCTTTCCGGATCGTAATTTCATTGTTGACTTTCCTTGTGTATTGCTTGAAGTATCCGGAACTTGAATTGGCTCTGATTAATTTAAAAGATAGGCGGGTTTGAGCCGGTCGATGGATATAACCTTTTCATCGTGGCCTCGTCTAAATTTGAATATCTTACTATTCCGCGAAATTACTTGAAATGGGCCTTCGTAGGGAGGTTGTAGAGGTTTTCGAACTGCATCATTTCTTACAAAAACATGTGAGCATTTCAGTAGATCCATGGGTACAAAAATTGTATGCTTCCCATGTCTTATTCCAGGAGTTGGTCTTATATTTTGCATATTATTATGAAATTCATCGATCCAATTGTCTGAATATTTGGAGTTGACGTTATCAAATATCTCACCTGGAAGTCTGATGTTGGTACCAAAAACCATTTCAGCAGAAGAATAACCAACATCTTGAATAATTGCCGAGTGCAAACCCATCAAAACTACAGGAAGAATTTTCTCGAAAAAGAGCAGATTCAAATTGTCTTCCCTGATCGGTTGTAATAGATGACGGAACTCCACATCGGGAAACCCAGCCTGACAGAAATGCTGAAGCAACGGCTGTTGCTGTTATGTCTGTCAACGGTATAGCCTCGGTCCATCTGGTAAATCTGTCAATACAAGTGAGAACATACCTGAAATTTTGACATAGAGGTAGCGGTCCAACCAACTCGATGCTGATGTTTTTAAAACGTTCCGTTGGTAACTCAAAATTTCCAAGAGGACTCTTGACGTGGCGATTAACCTTTGCCTTTTGACAGGATATACAACATTTGGTCCAAACATGCAGATCCTTAGATATTGATGGCCAAACAAAACGAGTTTTAATCATGCTTGTTGTTGCTCGGATGCCTGGATGAGATATTCCATGTAGTGATTCAAAAAGAGGCTTGCGAAAATGTTTGGTTATATATGGTCGTATTGCTTTTGTTGACACATCACAATAAACTTCAACATTCGAGCCAGGGACAACCATTTTTTTCAAGACAAGAGATGTGTTAACTTTTAGTAATTGTTGTAATTCTGTGTCGGACTCTTGCGAACGAGCCAATTCGTTGTAATCCAAGGGTGATGGTAATGATACTGCATCCAATCGAGATAATGCGTCTGCAACTGTGTTATCTTTTCCGGAAATATGTCTTATGTCGACAGTATGCTGCCCTACGTAATCAAGGTGTCGCAGTTGCCGTGGGGATGCCTTTTCCGGTTTCTGTTTAAATGCATATATTAGGGGTTTGTGGTCTGTGCAAATAAAGAACTCTCTTCCTTCCAAAAAATATTGGAAGTGTTTCAGTCCTGAGTATGCTGCGAGAAGTTCTCTGTCATATGCACTATATTTCATTTGAGACGAGCTCAATTTCTTTGAGAAAAATGCTATGAGTTTCCACTCACCGCTAATAAATTGTTGTAAAACTCCACCCATTCCTGTATCCGATGCATCAATCCACAAAGATGTCGGAGCATTGAGTTTTGGATGAACAAGTAGAGCTGCATCAGCTAATGAGTTCTTGCATTCCTTGAAAGCTTCAAGTAAGTCCTCTGTCCATTGGATCTTTGCGTTCGTTCCCTTTTTATTTCCAGAGCAGATTGCATGAAGTTTTTACTGTTGATGTGCTGCATTAGGAATAAATCCTCTATAAAAATTTAACATTCCTAAAAACCTTCGCAGCTCTTTTTCAGTTTCTGGCAACTTGTAGCCTTTGATTGCTTCTACGCGGGATGGCAGAGGTTTGATACCATCTGCATTGACTACATATCCTAAAAATTCGACTTCTGCAACTCCGAGCATCGACTTGGAATAATTAATAGTAACACCAAACTCTCGAAATCTTCAAAATAATTTCCTGAGATGTTCCAAGTGCTCCTCTTTGTTGTTTGACGCAATGAGGATATCATCTATATAGGCGTAACAGAAATCCAAACCTTGTATGATCTCGTGTATAAAACGCTGAAAAGACTGAGCTGCATTACAAAGTCCAAAGCTCATTCGAGGAAACTCATATAACCCAAATGGAGTTATAATTGCAGTCTTAGGAATGTCAGATTCTTCAACTGGTATTTGACGATATGCTTTAACAAGGTCCACTTTACTAAATATTTGCTTACCGCTCAACATGTGTCCAAAATCGTGTATGTGAAGAACAGGATAGCGGTCGGGAGTAGTAACAGCATTTAAACGACGGTAGTCGCCACATGGACGCCACTCTCCATTTGACTTCGGGATTAAATGCAACGGACTTGCCCAGGAACTTTTCGAAAGACGACATATACCTTGTTGCAGCATCAAATCAAACTCACGCTTTACAATTTTGAGCTTCTCAGGGAAAATCTTCGTGCTTTTGCATGAACCGGTGGACCTTCTGTGTGGATAATATGCTTCACAGAATGCTTTACTGGTGAAATACGATTGTCACTTTGCGTCAGTTCAGGAAATTGTAGAAAAAGCTTACAAAATTCTGAGTTTTTTGAAATTGATTTTACAGAATTTAAAGATCCAGAAAATAACGTTGCTTTACTTTCTGATCTGGACGTATTATCTATCAGACGATTGTTCTTTACATCAACCACTAACGCAAAATGGCTAAGAAAATCAGCGCCAATTATTGGTCTGTTAACACTGGCAACTATAAAATTCCAGGTAAATTTTCGGTTGAGGCCAAGAGTTAAGGTAAGAGTTTTTATACCAAATGTTTTAATAGGGGACTCATTAGCTGCTATTAATTCAAGACTTGATGGGTTTTGACGTTTTTCAATTGAGGTAGCCGGGAACACAGACACATCAGCACCAGTATCGATGAGAAACTCATATTTTAGGTTTGTATCACGAACAAAAAGGCGACATATCTGATGGCAGTCCTCATCCGTCACCGATGATGAGGAGCCTTTTAGTTTTCCGGAGAATAATTTGGCACAAATGAGCAGGGCTGGGCACATTTGGTAGCACGATCGCCAAACTTATAATGATACCAACAAAAAGGTTTATCACGTGACTTACTCTGTGACCTGCCTCTTGATTTTGAACGGCTTCTTGATTGATTTGCGAGTGCCTCGATTTTCTCGATTATTTCTTCAATTTTGGCTTTTAAATCCTGAATTTGTGTCGACTCTGTCGGTTTTCTTGAGGATATAGCACTAACATCCCATGATTCCACGGTATCAGAAATCTTATCGGCCATAGCCGCCAAATTACTTAAAGATTCACTGCTTACCGATAAAATTGCTTGAGTTTGCTTCGGAAGTCGTTGCATCCAGAGAGACTTTAAAAGTTCATCCGAAACCTCACCAGAGGCTAAACAGATCATTTCACGGAGTAATGTTGATGGCTTTTTATCGGCAAGTTCCATTTCACGCAACAAACGCTTTAAACGCTTCACTTCCGAATCCATGAAATCTCTTGGAGACTCTTCTTAAGCGTTTCATACATATTTGTTTCTGGTGGATTGAGAATAAGGTCGCTTACCTCCGAAAGGACGCTTGCGTCTATGGATCCAACAATTGTATGGAATTTGGTTGAATCGGATTTTATTCCAGATGTTATAAATTGGCTTTCGACCTGTTTGAACCATAATGCTGGATTGTTGCGCCAGAATGGTGGAATTTTCACTGAAACTCTTGAAACCTCCACTGGGCCTGTTGGTAGCGGGTCATCCATTATAGAGTTTGACGAAATATTACCATGAGCCAACGGTGAATTCATTCCAGGAATGATTTCTCCAAAATGGTTATCTAGGGCTCTGCTGGCGTTTCCGGTTGGCGAATGAAACATTGTCTTATGTGGTTTAACGTGTAGTCGGGGTCACCAATTGACGTGGTTAAGGGGCAAAACGAAATAAAACGCAAACAATTAACAAATTTATGAATATTTTAAATTTTGCTTCCTGACACGTCACTTATATTTTTTCGAATGAATCAATTTTTTCTGTACAATGAAAAGAAAAAAAATGACAATCCAATGCCTACTCAATCTAACAAATTTTTAAAAACTCAAAAGTGTTATATAAACTAGCAAAGAAAATGAAAACTTAACCTACTTTGTTAAAAATAAATAATTTAAACGATTTAGAATAATAAATGTGGATACACCACAACCATATTTTTATATTTCCCATATCTTCATTTAAATTTGAATAGCATTGGTAATCTGATTCTGTTTCCGTAAATATTAACGAATCATCTGCGAATAGGACTATTTCACATCTGTTTATTACATTCGAGAGATCATTGATACACCAAAGTCTTCATACGCGGTGCCTGATATTCGTTGTTTGCCCCTGTCATTTGTCTTCTGTTTTTGAAATACGACTCGTCCCACAGTAATTCTTTACCTTGCACTTCATTTTTGAGTAGCATTTATATTTAGTACCGCAATCAATTTTTTCAAAGGCTCGTTTGAAGTCTAAAAATAACGCAATTATCCTTTTGTTTTTCTCTACTGCATCTAGCAGTTACATAATGTTGTCACTGTTGTCCCGCAAGAGTATTTTTCGGAATTCAGATTCGTGTTTAAAGAATACATTATTATTATCCAGATATTTTTCTAATTGATCTTTGATCACTTTCTCAATAATCTTTTCCCATATTTTCATCGAGTTTATTGGTCTGAATTCTTTGCATCTTTTGTTTTTGGTATTTTTTCTACTGGCGTTATCATAGATTCATTGCAACTATCTGGAAATATATTTGTTTCCTTTGATTTATTAATTATGTAGAGCCAATTTTTTCCTATGGTTTCCCAATTGTGCATTATTATTTTGGTAGACATATTCGAATAATCAGGCGCTTTCTTAATTTGTTGCCAAATTGTTTTTTAGTTATCCATGGTTATAAGCCGAAATCTAAATTTTGAATTTATGGCTGGAATGTTGTTGCTATATTGCACTTGTGTACAGATTCTTGAATTGACTTGAGGCTATTTATAAAATACGTATGAAATTGTTAATTGTTGAATATTACAATTTTTATCTCACTTTGGGATTTTTTAAGACCCCGTTTTTACTTTCCTTCCACATATGTTTTTGATTTTGTGCATTATATATTCTATTTGTTATAAATCTATTGATGTTGATTGACTGTCGATTAAGTGAAGCGGGCGGTTGATGATCTGCGTCTGTTTCCAATGGAGCGGCAGATCTAGAGCCCGCGAGTAGGCTTAGAATGGACCTCAAAGACCGAACAGTTGTGGTGGTGGTATCAGGCCGTAGCATGTTGTCAGCTACTGAGTCCTCGACTGGTGGAGCGGCTGCTCCAGGCTCCACTAGCCGACAGATGACTGGTCAGCAGGTTCTTTTGGCGAAGACACCTGGTTCGAGTCTTAGGGACAAGGTCGAACCTATTCTTTCTTCGCATCCCTATAATTAGCCTAGGTCATCGGCCTTCCCCGGCAAACCAACACGCTCTTTAAGAGGTTGGAATAATAGAAGGCGCATCGTTCTCAGGTTTATTGAGAGGCCTGGTGCAGATTATACTAAGACTCTCACTGTTAGGGAGAGAGACTACCTAAAATGGACTCGGGGATTCGCTGCACAGGCTACCCCAAAGACTACACGTCTGGATTCGGAAAGTGCACCGCAGTGAGCTAAAAGGCTGCGATCACCTGGGTCTAAAGACCTTTGCTAATGTCGCTAGGGACAGTTTGGTGATAGCGTTTATCGACAAGGGAGAAGAACAGGACTGCATACCAAGAAATAATTGGAGTGGATAGTCAATGGACTGTCATCAGTATACTCCGACATTCTTGCGAAATTTCCTGGGACTCCTCCAGTTTGTCACGATTCAGGCTGGTATCGGGGACAATACAGTCTTATTGCCTTCGGGGATCAACGCAGCACAGATTTAGTCAAGAAGAAAGATATTCCTTCTCGACCAATTCCCTCAGATCCTGAATCCAGACATGGAAGACTAAAGGAATGTAATCCCTATCTTTCAACCATCGATTGGAAGATTGGATGAGGCTGATGGTTACCGGAGACATGTAGTATTCGTACTTAACTCGCAGACCTCAACAAGTCTGAAGGAGATAGAATTCAGGGATTTAAACTTCTTTAGGGAACGGGGAATGGGAGACACAGAGCCAGTATTTGCTTCTTCCGTCGCTAAGCACTGAGGATTCAGTAAAAGCCAGCCTTGAAATAAATAAGTCTGATTACTGGCTGGCTTCCCTATATATGGCACACGATTCAGAGATGCCGCCTTAAAGCCTTAAGTTGCTAGTTGAAGCCGCTTCTGCGCTTCTGGGAGAAAGAGCCCCATTGTAGGAAGTGATGCTAATGTACATCACCAAATATGGGGACAATCCCATGGCAGCCGGTTGTACGTACCGGATTGACCCGATGGAGTTCTTCATCGGCAAGGGCTGCCGCCGCAGCGTATAACACACTGCTACAACAACAACCAGATGCGTATTGAATACAACCCTCGCTCCCTCGGCTAGAAAGAAGAAAGGCGGACGAAAATGAATCGCTTGGGCCAACATGTCCTAGTGCCAAGCCAAGGGGCAAACAGCCATCGCCATGGTGGATCCCAGAGCTGGTTGGTCTAAGAAAGGAATCCAGAAAACTCTTCAACAGTGCGAAAGCCACAAGAGCACCACACGATTAGGACATCTATAAGGCTGAGCTAAGAAACTTTAAGGGCGAGCTGAGAAAGGCTCAGAACGAATCCTGGGTGGAATTCTGCAGCTCCATGGAGGATTCATTTGAGGCCTCTGGACTAAAGGAGATTTTGTCCTCGAGACCTTTTACGGTGGGGTATATTCAAAAGTTAGAGAATGTACTCGTTGATACACATTTCACGGGAAATTCTCCGACGGACAACGGTCCGCCAGAAGAGGTTGTCACTGGTATGCAATCGTCGAAGGTTATTGGGCGAAAAGAAGTTTCGACTTCTTTAAGTCGCCAGGCCCTGATGATGTATCACCGGTTGAATTACAAGCTGTGTCTGATAGACTGGTTCCTTGGCTTAGGGAGATATACTCTGCTTGTATCAGCATGTCATATATACCTGTGTGATGGAGGGACACAAAGGTAATGTTCATCCGAAAGCAGGAAAACTTTACCATAAAATTTTCGTCCTATTTGTCTGTCATCCTTTATGCTGAAGACTCTTGAGAGGTTGATAGAAACATATTTTAGGGCAAAGATCCCTGGAGATCGCCTGTCTCGGCAGCAGCATGCGTATAATAAGGTCAAGTCCGCAGACTTTTTAATAGAGCACGTCATAAGTTTATTGGGATGCATGTTACATACGGCTAAAGGAATACAATAAGACTACCAGAGCGGCAAAACGTGCCTCCTGGAATCTATTCTGTGACCAGGTCGATAGCGTTAATAACGCCGCCAAGATGAAAAACTTACTCTCAAGAATCCATGTCCAAACTGAATCGTTAGTAGACTACACGGGAGTGAGAGCAGAAACAACGGAGGACATGTGAGGCTTTTGATGAAAACGCATTTTTCACAGGACTCATGGAGACACCGGAATCTTGGAATAATGAGGTTGATCGAAGGTTTATCGTAACCGAATTCATGGTCAAGGACGCCTTGAGGAGCTTCACCATTTAAGTCACCCGGACCTGATGGAATATTTCCGGCGTTACTACAAAAGGATGCCGACTATCTGCCGTCTCATCTGGTAACTAAATATTTACACAGCGTGCCAAGGACTTGCATACACTCCGAAAGACTGGCAGGAGGCAAGGGTGGTGTTTATACCAAGCCCGGCAAGGAAAGTTATGCGACACCAAAGGCCTACAGGCCTATAAGCCCTACGTCTTTTCTACTCAAAACCATGGAAAACATTGTGGATACCATGACAAAGAGTAGGACATCCATCGAACTGCTTAAATACAAACAGCATGCCTATGTCAAGGTTGTGCATAAAATAGAAGAATCCTTCGATGCCAAGACGTACACATTGGCGGTTTGCATTGACATCGAGGGGGCGTTTAATAATGTGCGGACCGACACATTGATCCAATTCTTAGACAAGTATAGGGTGGACCGGGTGCTGAGGAACAGGTGGATAAATTTTGGGTTCCATGACATAAATAAAGGGAAGAAAGTGACACAGGGGACGACACAGGGGTGCATTTTATCGCCACTCCTTTGGTTGACCACCATAAATAAATAACCTATTACGGATGCTGACTGAGGAGGGATTTGAACCCGTCTGCTACGCAGACGGTGTTACAATACTTCTTAAGAGTATGAATCCGAACAAGCTATGCAGAAGGGCCGAAAGGGTCTTGCATATGGCATATGATCGGACTAGAAGCAGGGTTCTCAGTGTTAAACCGGAGAAGACAGAAATATGCCTGTTCACGAGGAAACGAAGGTGGCCAGTTTGACGCACCACGTTTCCTCGATAAAACGTTTTCGATATCCGACAAGGTTAATTACTTAAGAGTGATCTTGGATAGGAAACTTAATAGGAAGTATGCCTGGGGGTCTATATTGAAAACCCAGTAGCTGAGATCTGTTTTAGACTGGTTGACTATAAAACGGCACTGCAGACGGGGATCCGGGCGATCACGGAATGCTTGAGGTGGTGTGGTGTTCACGCGAGGACGTCGAGTGTGAATATCTTTACGGACAGTGAACTAGCGATAAGGGCACAACAACCAGGAGGGTAAGGTCACGAAGAGTCTTGCAGTGTAAGGAAATTAACGCTTCCTCTGAGGATGGCACGATCCGCATCGTTCGAGTGCGGGACATAACGGAGTAAGGGGGAATGAAATGGCAAACGATTTAGTGAAGGCCAGAGAACTGCCGTCGACAAATTTGGTTAACGCGAAGCCTTTCAGGTCGACGCAGTCCAATTTAAGGGCGTGGGCGACAAAAGCGCATGTAGCACTGTGGAACATTGAAACAGTCGGTAGACGACGAAAATCCTATGGGGTAATCCGGATCGTGAGAGAACGAGGCTATTACTGAAAGGAAGAAGGAGGTCAGTATAGCTTTTGGTGTCATATGCACTTATGCAAATTCGGTGCGGCAAGTGATAGCATGGGTAGGGCATGTGGGGAAGATGATGAGAAGTTGGAGCATTTCCTATGTCATTGCCCGGCTTTCGCGGCTAACCTACACCGGTACTTAGTTGGAAAACAATTAAGGAATTTGTAAATAGCACAAAATTTCTAACTTAAAATTTTCTTTTTCAATGTTTTTTTAGTTTTTAGAGCGTACAACAAGCCAATTACTGGCTTAGGTGTATGTCCATAATAGCTTGGGTGGCGGATTAATATCTACACCCTCATTTGTACCTTACCTAAGGGCAAGTAAACTGAAACAGCCCTTCAAGACCTAGTCGGCTACATAGAGGGTTCTCTCGCTGTAATGGAATATACAATGGTAGCATTTCTTGGCATTGAAGGTGCACACCAAGACTATGTGGCTTAGTCTAGACTTGAAGAGATCTACCGCTGGCTAGAACAGACGTCTCAGTCATTGTGTTCGTCATTACAGGTCACTGTCTAATCAGAAAAGATTCTAACAGACTGAAAGTTTCCAGTAACGACTTTTGCAGAAGCTCTTAGGTCTTTTTAAAACGATCTATTGGGTTGCCCAAAAAGTAATTGCGGATTTTTTGAAAGAAAGTAAATGCATTTTTATTTAAACTTAGAATGAATTTTAATCAAATATACTTTTTTTACACTTTTTTTCTAAAGCAAGCTAAAAGTAACAGCTGATAACTGACAGAAGAAAGAATTCAATTACAGAGTCACAAGCTGTGAAAAAATTTGTCAACGCCGACTATAAGAAAAAATCCGCTATTACTTTTTGGGCAACCCAATAGATGGTTCAACGGTAGGAACTAGAAGGCATCTTCTTCTGTTCCTGTGGTAGCACAATGGACGAAAACGTCTAAGTTTGTCTGCCACTTAAACCTTACCTACAAATCTATTCTTTTCATTCTGAATTTAAGCTTTATATTCATTTCTTATCGATACATAGCTATCCCAAGCTTAAGTTGTGTTCTCTAATATTGCCTTTTTGTATTTAATGATTGCTCCATGCCTTTTAACTCATTGTTTAACCATTTATTAATTTTTGGACCATCCGATTTTATTATTTTTGAGGCTGTATATTTTTTAATTATATTTTCAAAGCATTCTTTTGGTAATTGTCCCTCGGTATTCACATGCGTTTTCAAGTTCTCGTGTGCATTCTCGATGGTTATGTCTATTGATTCATGATCCGAAATTTTATCATCCTTATTAATTTTTGACGATATAAATTGTTTTTAAAAAAAGAGCGCTACAAAAGTTTTTTTTTAAATAAAACTAAAACGGGTTTGGATATCAATGAAAATCTTTATTCCATTGAAAGTATGGTCGATGCCATTATCGATTTCTTTTGCATGGCCACCACGGGCACACTTGCAGATGTCCAGACGCTGAATGCAATTTTCGAGGTTTTTCAAGCACCAATCGGCCGTTACTGCTGCAATTTCACGTTCGATATTCGTACGCAGTTCAGCAATCGTCGCTGGCTTGTTGGCACAGACCAGAGATGGCCTGTCGCATACTCTGACGTATATGACATACATTTCCAATAATACATACGTGGGAAACGTCGTAAACTTAGCCGAAAAACTGTTTTTGACGGAGTTAAAAAATAATAAGCAATTCATAAAACTATTTGAAACCTTCGTGAATTATTAATTTTGCCCACCCTGGTGCATAGGTTAGAAGGTGTGTCTATAACAGAAGACGTCTGAGTTCGAATCCTAGCGAAAACATCAAAAACATTTGCCGATGTTGTTCTTTCTCTTCCAAGGCGCTGACTATGAAAAATAAACAAAATATGTAATTATAGCAACAACAACAAATGAAAACAATCGTATAATGGCAAAACTAAACAAATAGCAAAGCTTCTTCGAGGTTTATGCCGTTTACTACTATTTATACGTTTTATACAAGTATACGACGTTTTTAACGTTTACAACTTTTTGACAGTCGAAAACCTAAAATATAGTCATACAGACCAGCTCTTGCATAGACCCAAGATATATTAATTTACAGGTAGTGGCAGTTGCCCAGCAACAAAATATTGAGTGCACAATCTGTCAAAATCAGTGATTGGGCAACTGCTACTATCTGTAAATGAATACATTTTGCATAGACCACAGACTTGACGTAGCCCCGCAGGAAATAGTCTAACGCCGCCAAATCGCATGACCGGGCGGTCAATCGACTGAACCATTTCGTGGGATAAAACGGTCTCCAAACTTGGTTTTCAATAAATTTACTGTGACATTCGCTGTGTGGCTTGTGGGGCCATCCTGTTTGAACCACATGTCCAACAAGGGCATATCATCCAATTGGGAACAAAAATATTCTGTTATCATTGAACGGTAGCGATTGTAAGGCCGCTTCGGCGGCACTAAAGTTCCTATTGATGGCAGGGGGATTTGACGTGGTTCTTATCCAGGAACCATGGGTGTGTGGAGGAATGGTTCGTGGACTAAGAATTCCGGGATTTAAACTTCTCTAGGGTACGGGGAATGGGAGGCACAGAGCCTGTTTTCTTGCAAAGAGTAGTCTAAATATTTTTCTTCTTTCATCGCTAAGCGCTGAAGTAGCCAGCCTTAAAATAACCAAGTCTCATTACCGGCTGGCTTCCCTATAAATGGCACACGATTTAGAGATGCCGCCTTCAAACGTTAAGTCGCTGGTTGAAGCCGCTTCTGTAGGGAAGGAGAGCCCCATTGTAGGAAGTGATGCTAATGCAGCCGGTTGTGCGTACTGGATTGACCCGATGGATCCCTTCATCGGTAAAGGATGCCGCCTCAGTGTACAAAATACTGCTACAACAACAACAACCACATATGGGGAAGCTTGGAAGTCAACGAAAGGGGAGAACTGCTTATTGAATGTAAGTTGCAATCTGTCATTTGTAATAAAGGGGATAAACTGACATTTATCACCAGGAACAAGTAGTAGGTACTAGATATTGCCTTTGTATCGGAAGATATAAGTGGAAGAATATGCGACTGGGAAGTGTTGGATGACCACAGCTTCTCTGATCATCGTTATATTAGTTTCAGCCTTGGAGAAAATACTGCAGAAGTGGTCCCTCAGCTAAACAGAAGAAAGGCGGATTGAAATAAGTTTCGGCAAAAATTCTGCACGTCTATTCTTTCTAGACCAGAAAAGGAAGTGGAAACTACGGAGCATATAGACATAGTGACCAAGCGGATCACGAAGGCCATGAATGACTCGCTTGTGTCAGCATGCCCCAGTGCCAAGCCAAGGGTCAAACAGCGATCGCCATGTTGGACCCTAGAGCTGGTTGGTTTAAGGAAGGACTGCAGAAAACTCTTCAACAGAGCAAAAGCCACATGAGCACCACACGATTGGGCAGAGCTAAGAAAATATAAGGTCGAGCTGAGAAAAGCTTTCGAAAAGATTTTCGGATCAGACACAATTTCCCTAATGGTCTCCGACGAATGCATATCAGTGGCAACCTCTTCTGGCGCCACGTTGTCCGTTGGAGAATTTCCCGGGTAGTTCTAGTGTTTCATTACTAGACATTGTCCATACATTCCTTGACTTTTGAATATACCCCACCGTAATAGGTCTCGAAGACAAAATCTTCTTTAGTCTAGAGGCTTCAGATGTATCCTCCACGGAGCCGCAGAAATCTACCCAGGATGCGCCACGTTGTCCGTTGGAGAATTTCCCGGGTAGTTCTAGTGTTTCATCACTAGACATTGTCCATACATTCCCTGACTTTTGAATATACCCCACCGTAATAGGTCTCGAAGACAAAATCTTCTTTAGTCTAGAGGCTTCAGATGTATCCTCCACTGAGCTGCAGAAATCTACCCAGGATTTGTTTTGAGCCTTTCTCAGCTCGCCCTTATAATTTCTTAGCTCAGCCTTATAGATGTCCCAATCGTGTGGTGCTCTTGTGGCTTTCGCACTGTTGAAGAGTTTTCTGGATTCCTTTCTTAGACCAACCAGCTCTGGGATCCAACATGGCGATGGCTGTTTGCCCCTTGGCTTGGCACTAGAACATGCTGACACAAGCGAGTCATTCAGGGCCTTCATGATCCGCTTGGCCATTATGTCTATAACCTCCGTAGTTTCCACTTCCTTTTCTAGTCTAAAAGGCATAGTGGTGCAGAATTTGTACCGAAATTTATCCCAATCCGCTTTTTTCTGTTTAGCTGAGGGACCACTACTTCAGTATTTTCTCCAAAGCTGAAACTAATATAACGATGATCAGAGAAGCTGTGGTCATCCAACACTTCCCAGACGCATTCCACTAATATCTTCCGATACAATGGTAATATATCTAGTACCTCCTGCCTGTTTCTTGTAATAAAGGCCGGTTTATCCCCTTTATTACAAATTCAATAAGCAGCTCACACCTTTCGTTTACATCCGAACTTCCCCATATCTGGTGATGTGCATTAGCATCACTTCCTACAATGAGGCTTTTCTTCCAAACAGAAGTGGCTTCAAACAGCGACTTAAAGTTTGAAGGCGGCATCTCTAAACCACTCCTCCACACACCCATGGTTCCTGGAAAAGAACCACGACCAATCTCCCTGCCATCAGGAGGATTTTTAGTGCCGCCAAAGCGGCTTAACAATGGTGGAGATTTATCTGTAGAAACCGGACCATAGTCAGGATTCAGAAGTTCCACCACTGTTGTGTTAGCCTCACCTTCTGGCTCCACCAGGAGTTCATCCTCACAAGATTCGTTAGAACTTGCCATGATGAGCTTCCGTACGCATCCAGGAGCAGGTGAGAAAGCAGTGGAACCACTCTTCCTCAGGACACTGAGCGGACGATTTATCCTTTGATACTTCACTAAATGCTGCTGTCGAAGTACTTTCTGAGTTCCCCGCTGGCGCACACTTTGAGCCCAGTCCAACTTTATGACCCACCCACACAGGGCTTGTCTGGTCCCGTTTCAACGCCATCCCCTCCTGTCGCGATTGTGGCGGGGAGATTTTCAGTCTCCTGTAATCCGCCAGACTTTAGCGATGTGGTCTATAGCTCCTCAGGCAAGTGTTCTGCAACAACTGCTCAGTCGTCTCCAGTTTCCCCAACCCCAACGCTTCTATAGACCTTCAGTTGTAACTTGTTGAATCCGTAGGATACAAACCCTTCACACTTGTTGAGGTCTGCGAGACAGCCGGAGTTTAGTACGAATACTGCATGTCTCCAGTCACCATCAGCCTCATCCAATCTTCCAGTCAGTGGTTGAAAGATTGGGACTACATTACCTTAGTCTTCCAAGTATCGATTCAGGATCTGAGGGAATCCTTGGTATCCAAGCATGCGTCATTGGTCGAGAAGCAATATCTTCCTTCTTGATTAAATCTAGTGCTGCCCCTGGCCAGATCTCACCAACCATTTTTAGCGCACAACGATACATTTCAATTGACCGTTGATCTCCGAAGGCAATTAGTCTGTATCGGGCTCGATACCAGCCTGCATCGTCACAAACTGGAGGAGACCCAGGAAAATCCGCAAGGACATCGGAGTGTACTGATGACAGTCCATTGACTATCCCACTCCAATTATTCCTAGGTATGCAGCCCTGTTCTTCTCCCTTGTCGACAACTGCCATCACCAAACTGTCCCGAGCAACATTAGCAAAGGTTCGACTCTAGCAAAGATTCTTCCATCTTACTGTTGTTCGTCCTAGTTCTTTAAGGCATGGGATGCCTTCTGACGCTGACTGCGGTGCCGTTTCCGAATCTAGACGTGTAGTCTTTGGGGTAGACTGTGCAGCGAATTCTCGAGCTCAATTTAGGGAGTGTCTCTCCCTATTAGTGAGAGTCTTAGGATCATGCGCACCAAACCTCTCAATAAACCTGAGAACGATGCGCCTTCTATTATTCCATCCTCTTAAAGAGCGTTTGGGTTTGCCGGGGAAGGCCTATGGCCTAGGCAAATTATAGGCATGTGAAGAAAGAATAGGTTCGGCCTTGTCCTTGAGACTCGAACAAGTACGGCGGCGTACTTCAATCATCACGGAAGAAGTACGCCGCCGACCCATAAACTGCACCAAACCGTATTATTTTCGGGAAGCAATGATGACTCATCATGGAGAACGTATAAATTGCTGCATGAAATTTTAATAATTTTGGCTCGTTGTCGGCTCGTATAGCTTTCCATCATGAAATGACAAACCTCATTGAAGTGAAATGTAAAAAAAAAACGCGGCGAAAATACGGCGTCGTTTGCTGTCGCTATTAATCTACTTTTGTTACGTCCCTTTTGAAAAACTTTTTATATGGTATGTTTGTAATAATATAATCAACTATCGTTGTTGTTGTTATTGTAGCAGTTTATTGTGTACTATCTTTCGTCAGCTTGATTCTGTTGAGTGTCAAGACCCAGGAACTCCGCGACTAAGATGGGGTGCGTCCACAGGGATCTGGGTCTGAGTCGAGTGGGTCTGGCCGGGCAGTTAAACAGGTGACGTGTATCGTGCGGTCCCCGGTTACAATCGGGACATACATCTTGCACGTCGGCATCAATCCTAGCTCTGTGGGAATTGAGGCGGCTGCATCTGCCGGAACGTAATTGAGCCAGAACCACTCTGGTTTGCCGGGGGAGGTCGATTTCTTCGGGTGCAATGGGTGGCGGTCGTTCTCCAAGGACTACATTCACCCGGTAGCCAATTAACGCGTCTGCTACCGTGTCTGCATGAATGTTGTTCAGACCCGCTTGATATGCCGCTTGATCTAGAGGTTCTCTCTTGTAGCGCTGGACCTCACGCTCTAGATCGTGTAGATCTACCTTAAGGCTTCTGGGCGGTGGGTATCTATCCACAAGATGATGATTTGGATGATTTCTGCGATAACAGCCCAAAAGGTATTCCTTAGACAGCATGTAGTTATGTCTTCGCACTGGTAGGATCTTTGTCTCCTGATGGAGGTGGTCCACATGAGAACTGAGGAGACAGCCCGTCGCAGTTCGGAGGGCGGCATTCTGACAGATCTGAATATTATTCCACTGCGTGTCACAAAGTTGACGTGACCACACTGGCGCTGCATAACTTACCACAGACCGGCCAATTGCTTTGTACGTGGTCAACAAGGTTTCTTTGTCTGCACCCCAAGTGCTGCCAGCGAGTGACTTGAGAACCTTGTTTTTACTTTTGACTTTATTGCAGATTGCTGTGGCATGTGGGGAGAAAGTGTAGGAGCTGTCAAATGTGACGCCAAGTATTTTGGGACACTTGATGGTCGGAATCATTTCTCCATCGACCATCACAGTTAGCTCAGTATTCACCTCGCGCGTATTTGTAGTGAACAGTGTGGCTGAAGATTTGGTAGCGAAATATGAGGCAAGCTCGTTGAGGTAGACGTTTAACCTATCGCAGATGTCATCAATGGGTGGGGGGCCTGATGCCATGATCGTACAATCGTCCGCATATGATACGATCTCTATGTCGTCTGGAGGAGGTGGGATGGAGGATAGGTAGAGGTTAAACAGAGCCGGAGATATCACCCCACCTTGGGAAACTTCCTGTTTCACTCTACGGTGTTTTGACTTCTTATCCCTAAATTCCACAAATGACTGGCGGCCACACAGATAATTCGCGACCCAATGTTTCAGGCCTGGCTGGAGGGACGTGTTGGCGATGTCCTCAAATAATTTGGCATGGCCGAATGCCTTCGATAGGTCCAATGCCACGAGGACCGTCCTATCACATGGCCTGGGTTGATTGAAGCCACGGCAAATGTGTGTGGTGATGGCATGCAAAGCTGTTGTTGTGCTGTGCAGTCTCCGAAATCCGTGTTGATGCTCGGCGAATGGAAATTCTCCTACGAGGCTCGGGAGGAGTAATGCCTCAAGCGTCTTAGCCACTGGTGAGAGAAGGGAGATCGGTCTGTACGACTCCCCAAACTCGGGTCTTTACCAGGCTTCAGTAGCGGGATCACTCTGCCCATTTTCCAGACATCGGGAACTATAAGAGTGTTCAATGACAGGTTAAGGACAGTGGTAAGGTACTCAACTCCAGGTAAATCCAGATTCTTCAGCATCAATGTAAAGATTCCGTCGGGGCCCAACGCCTTGGAAGATTTGGCGCCACGGATGACATTCGTAACTTCGCCCACGGTAAATTGTGATGGCTGTTCATCGGCTCGGAGACCACGAATACGGCGAATGGCTCTCCTCCTTGCCCTGTCTCTCTCGGGAAGCACAATAAATTGACGGTTGGACAACCTGGCGCATCTCTTCGGATCAGTCACGGTTATCTCGCCAAAAGTGACTGAGGTCCTGTCGTCCCGTCTACCGGGGTTCGAGAGAGACTTAACAGTGGCCACAGTTTGCCTGCACCGATGCCTAAGTTACATTGCTCCAAGTGTTCCAGCCACAAATTCCGCTTATGTTCGTTGACTACCCTGTTTATTTCCAGATTCAGCTCGCTGATTCTGGGGTTAGCGGGGTCCATAGCACGAATCCCATCACGCTCGTCTGCGAGTACCACTGCTTGCGCCGGGAAATTGGGTCGCACTTGCGGTATTCGACCGGCTGGTATAAAGCGAGCGGCTTCAGCGTTGATGATGTCTCGGAATTTCCTCTCGGCCACAAGCACATCAGAGGGGGGTGGCAGTTCATTGAAGCGGCGATTGGTATACTCTCTGAAGCCAGTCCAATTGGCCTTCTTGTAATTGATGAACGTCCGGCGCTCAGAGGTTATGAAGTCGGGTGGTCGGTCGATGGTGAGGATTATGGGGAGGTGGTCTGACCCCAAAGAGATGACGGCTTGCCAGGATACGTCACTCAGGAGATCAGGGGATGCAATTGAGATGTCTGGCGAGCTGCTGCACCTCCTCGTAATCCTAGTGGGGGCATCCTCATTCACCGTGCAAAACGTGGAGCTATCTATCTGCTCTGCCAAAGCTATGCCACGCTGGTCGTTACCTAGGGGACATGGCATTCTCCCCTGAGTGATGTGCATTAAAATCCCCCAGAACCAGACGACCATGGCCAGATAGCAACCCACTTATGTCGGGGTTGTAGGCCTGGCCATTAATCGGGACACAGCTACCAACCGGCGGTATATACACGTTGTATATCTCTATCTCGGCAGTACCAGACCTGACTGCTACCCCCATACATTCCATGTATGGGCCACTAGCGTCAAGCGCAGGCGAGATAGGTCTATACTGCACGGAATGGTGTATAACGAAGGCCAATCCCCCACCTCCATTCCTTGAGCGATCCTTACGTAGCACATTGTAACCGTGACAACTGTGCAAACTGCAGGTGTTGGTCAGCTTTGTCTCCTGGATCGCTGCGACCGATATGCTCTTCCGACTCATAAAGTCTACGATCTCATCGATCTTGCCAAGCAGTCCGTTGCAGTTTAACTGCAAGAACGATACACTTCCCGGCACTGGCCTGGCAATAGTAGGGCTAGGGTGCTGTCGTTGCATAAATTGCCGTACGGGAGAGGTCGGGGGGGTCACATAGTCCGACGACGAGGACACCGAAGGCGACGACGGCGACGCTTGTGACCCACTGCTGGCTATGTTCGCACAGCACCTTGCGACATAGCCAGTATGACTATACTCCCGTAGCGAAGTTAGGCCAAAGCAAGAACGGAAATGTACCCACTCCAAGCACCGGTTACACCTCACTGACACTGACCGATGATGAAGGTGGTTCTGGCAAACGGAACAGAACCAGGGTCCGGGGTTCTTTTCAATCCCGGCACGGACCAGAAGCGTACGGAGAAGGCACTCCAGGATGTGCCTCTCCCATGACGAAAAAAGACGAACACGTACACTGAGGCGGCAGCCCTTGCCGATGAAGATTCCATCGGGTCAATCCGGTGCGTACAACCGGCTGCCATGGGATTGCCCTGTCGTCTTTGAGTTTGGTTTGGCTTGCATTAAAGCGTTATCGTTTATAGTCTGCTGAATCTTTGGTTTGTGATATGATTCCTTTTTTCAATCTATGTTAAAATCGCCTGCTATAACTATGTCTTTCTTAAGCCCCTATAAATTCCTCAATATATTTTAAAAAGCTTCAATGAATTTTGCTCGGAGCACCTTGGTGACCTGGGGCCTAATTGCGCATACGTGATCGAGTGCGCTTTCGTATCGAATAATATTTCATATCGTGTATGTTTTATTACTTTTATACACATTTTAATGTGATTTTTTTATAAATTAAGATCAATTTAATCATTCGCGTTCTTATATTTCAAAAATTTTCGTTCAATAAAAATATACATAATTCACAATAGAGATTTCGAACGCTTTTACACGGTAATCGACACCAGTGTACTGCAACAATTTAAACTGATTTGTTTAAACTAATTTTGTTCATTTTCAAATAATTTTTCTATACTCCATATCTTCTTTACGTATAACACATGTATTGGAACAACACATACGACAAACATTTTTTATATAGTCGGCGTTGACAAATTTTTTCACAGCTTGTGGCTCTATAATTGCATTCTTTCTTCTGTCAGTTATTATCTGTTTCTTTTAGCTTGCTTTAGAAAAAAAGTGTAAAAAAGGTATCTAAGTTTTATTAAAAATGCATTTACTTTCTTTTAAAAAATCCGCAATTACTTTTTGGGCAACCCAATAGATCCGAGAAATTCTCATGGCTCTGGACAGAATAGCAAAAAAACATTTAAAAGTGTGTTTTTGCTAGAAGCATTTGACTGGATTCCGGTATCGCGATTTCATTTTCAACCAATAAAAATCATCAGCGGGAGATGTTTGTTTGTTGCTATTAGCATCGTTGGACGTTGAGTTTGATTTGAATAAGGGAAGTAAGATTTGATTTGTTTTCCATTGCGCTTATGAATCAAGTCGACTTAAAGAGCCCTCATCAAATTCGGATGTGTGCTTTACAACTTATTCCAGTTGGAATGGTTGTAAAGCACCATGACATTTCCCGCTGATGATTCTTCTTGGATGAAAATGAAACCGCGATACGGGAAACCAGTCAAATGTTTCTAGCAACGACACGCTTTTGCTGACTTTTAAATGTTTTTGCTATACTTTTCTTTGAATAGAAAGCATTAAACAATGGTCCAAAGCCGGACAATATCCTGCAATACAATCTCAATAAGATTATAAGACCGAAAAAAGAAAGCGCAGACATTTCAAGCTTTAGATAAAATTTCATTGAAATTGTGTCTCAAACATATTGCATTAAAATTTTATTTTTGCAAAAATTTTATTAAAATAATATATGTATCTTTGTAGAATTTCGATCAAAATCCGAACATATTTTAAGAGTCATAGAGGAAATAGATGGGCAAAGTTTTGATTGATAAATACGCTTGCAAAAGTGAAGTGAAGAATTGAGAAACGGGCGACACACATACCTGGTAGCTATATCTAAATCTGAACCGATTTCTAAACGTAGTACAAACTAATTTTGAAGTATTTTTAAATTGTTTAATTTAACTAAATGACTCTATTTGCCCTACATTAATAAGAAGTATCTATGTAAAATTTCATGCGGATAGCCTCATTCGTTCGGGCACTATCGTGATTTCGGCTATCTGTTGAACGGATGGACGAACATCGGAAGGCTGGTTTTACCCATTATCGGCGAGTGGGTAAAAAAATACACAAGAATAGTTGAGAAAGAGGTAAACTAAAGAAATTTATTGCCGTAAGGACGACGGTTGAAAAGATTTAAAAAAATTTTCCCCGTCATACAAAATCATGTTTTGGGAAAAAATTGGCTTTCAAAAAATCAAACAAAATTTTTTCTCAAAATTCTTAGGAGTGATATTTCTGGAAACCAATTTAGAGTCTTGTTGTATTTGATGGTTTCTATATTAAAAATAAATAAATTAATGGCGATAAGCCTACTACTTTTGAAACCAGGAGCAGTATTAAGCCGAAATCATTAAAATCCATTTTTCTTCGCTAAATGGTCACAAAACATTAAGCAAATAATTTCTTTTTGTTAAAAAGCATATTTTTTGTTTTGCTTTTTGTTAAATTCTTTTTTTTAATTTTGTTGAAAAAATATTAAGTGCTCCGTAGTCGAAGACGAGTAATCTTCTCGGAGTCGGAGTCTAGTAAAAATTGCTCAACTCCGCAGCCTGTTAAAGATACATTCAATTTTAAAAATCCACTTTAGGATGTAGAAAAACACACCGGGCCAGCTAATTTTATATAAAATCTTATTTGATTTACATATGCTTGTTATTTCTCCGGTAAATATTTCATAAAAATGGGTTATAATCGTTGACATGCGCTTTAGGAAATATTTGTTTCGTAATTCAAAACTTTAATTATCAGAAATGGTTTGCAGAGCTCACACAACCGAAGAAGTTAAAAAGTGACTAAATAATGAGGAAAAATTCATCAAGAAATTGCAATGGGTATTGATTGACCTGTTGGACCAATCCTTACTTCATCGCCAAGGGATGCCGCCTCAGTGTACAACACACTGCTACAACATTAACCTGTTAGAGAAACAAATATTTTTTTACAATCCAATAACTTTTATGATTGGAAAACTTCTCATCTATTTATCAATGTTTGGTGAATACATATTGAAAAACTCATTTATGACCTTTGAGAGCAGTTTACGGGAAAAATGGCAAAAATCAAAAAATTGCGCCAAGTGTTGGGGAAGTGGACTTTTTTTTTAAATCTGAAGCCATTTTTTGCGAAGAATTTATACAAAAAACAAAAATAAGCCTGAAAAGCCTTTTTACATTATTGCTAAAAAAAAAAGAAAACAAATTTCAAAAAAATCATATTCATATTGGTGTTCCTGGGGTCAATTTAGGGGCTGTGCAAAAAATTGATTTTTTGTTTTTACTTTTTATCCGTAAAATTAATTTTTGCCCAGCAATGTTTAAATTACAAGTTGAACACTGCTGAACAGCTTAGACGGCTGGATTAATAGGTGAAAGTCTAAGAAAAGTTCCGTGACAGAGCAAAAAATATAAAATAATAAGACTTTATTTTTTGCCAAAAAGCACCAAACTGTTCAAACTATTTATTTTATTAGCACTAATACCTATAGGTTTTTACTTTTTTGTAAGATCTCATAACTCTGCTTTGTAAATATGAACATAATAATGAACCAATAAAGATGAAATTGAAAATTGAAAAATTGAAACTTTTTTATTGTTGTTGAATGAAGAGCAAAAACATTTTAATACTTTTTAAGAAAAGAATAATAAACCAAATATATGTTCCTATTATTTTTTCACCACTCTATTTGATTTTAAAAGCATTTATTTTTAAACTGGTAGCATTTCTGCCATAGATTTAAAGCAAATGTTACATATTTCATTAATATGTCTTGCTGCCGTGGTATACGAAATATATCTATAACGACATATGTGACTAATGATATAAAATATGTGGGATTATAATTACTTGTTTGTTTTTCTTTTATCTGCGATTGAAGTTCAAAGCTCTTTCTCTCTTTAAGAGCATGCATTCTCCATTTTTCTGGCATGTAAAAGATTTTTCTCTACAACACATGCTTCAGTGAACAACCATCATAACTATTTCGATATTGCTAATCTACCTACACAAATTTCTTTGGTAAGACAAAGGTTAAGCAAAACTATATGCTAGGCTATATTTGTATTTTGAGTCCAACAAATTTCGGTTAAAGCCTAAGTTCAACTCTTGGCATTCATTTTACGATGAAAATTGCAAAAAATTTAGTTTTTTGTTTATCCCGGTACAATGATCCCAGAAAAAGGAATATTTGTGGGTATTTTGGGCTTAGACCTAGGGGGTGCCTTTCTCCGCCCAAATGCGTTGACGCTGAATAGAGGCAACTAGGTACTTAAATTATAGGTAAACACTAATGTGACACCACTCCTTCGCTGGTTAGGAGGAGGGGTGTCTTTGGACCTTACAAAACTGCAAAAAAGACCGGAAAATTATTTGAACCTCTTTCAGCATTCCTAAGATTAAAAATATCGTTGATTGCTGCGCTATTTACCATATACCAAAGAAATGGGTCCTTCAAAAACAGCACGCTATTTTTAAAAAATATGTGCGTAGCTACTTAGGGAACATTTTCGCCAGAGTCCTCTAATAAATTTTAAATTAATTTTAGTACCATATTGTCTATATTCCGCAACATTTCATTTATGTGGGTAAAGGAAGCTTTCAAGAGACTGCTTGGCCCGAGTTCAAACAAATATTTAACATTCGTGTTACTGGGGTCATTTTAGGGGATATGCCAACTAAAACTGCATTTTACCCATATTTTAATCTGACATCACTATTTTCATCTTCCGTTTGGAAAGAAATTTTCCTTAGGCTTGGGCTTCAAAGGCTTGAGCGAGCTTCAAATATACAACTCAAATCACAATAGCAGCATGTTGCTTTCGTAAATAATAAATTATGATTTGGGAATCAAATTTTTTCAACTTGGTAAGAACAAATTAACTTACCAGCACGCCACATTTTCACCTAAGCATTTACACATATTTTGGTGATGTTTTTTCCTGTTCACCGAAATATTCTAACAAGAGAGTTATGACGTCGTTGCACTCAACAAAACTACTTCCGACTTCGCACCAACTACGATACAAACGAGTCTTGAGTTGGAATTGAGAAGATTTTCAGGATTGAGCCAAAGAGAAGTGAAAGCACTTTAACCTTTTATCACCATTTGGTCACCAAAGTACCAAAAGATTTTTTTTAACGGAAGAAATTTACATTTTGTACTAAAATGAATATCTAAACCAGAGATTTATGAAGTTATTTCCAACACTATTGGAACTTACCCAATAAACACGAAACTCAAGGTACATTAATTGAAAGGAAAGTAAGAGGGTGTGCCATATGGTAACAATTTAAGCTGGTGTAACGCAATTGTCCCCTTACGGCAAAGTATGATACAAATAAGAGGTGATGTCATTAACACAACAACAAACATATACCCCCATCGAAAGTACCTTGAGTAGCAAATGCCGTAAATTAAAACGTCAAAGTTTTCTTAGAAATATATTTGTTTAACAACTTGTCTTCAAAAAGAAAATTTTTTACAATTTTAGAAAAATATCACAGCTATGAATTCGAGCCTTCGACATTTAGTTTTATTGTAAAATAAAAAAAAAATTAAAAAAAATTACCTCAACTCATTTAAGATTGACGTGTGTCGTGTGGTCTCTGGTTACAATCGGGACATACATCTTGCACGTCGGCATCAATCCTTGCTCTGTAGGAGTTGAGGCAGCTGCATCTGCCGGAACGTAATTGAGCCAGAACTACTCTGGTTTGCCGGGGGCGGTCAATTTCTTCAGATGCAATTGGAGGCGGTCGCTCTCCAAGGACTATATTCACCCGGTTGCTATTTACCGCATCTGCTACCGTGACTGCATGAATGTTGTCTAGACCTGCTTGATATGACACTTGATCTAGAGGTTCTCTCTTGTAGCGCTGAAACTCATGCTGAAACTCTACCTTAGGGCTTCTGGGCGGTGGATATCTATCCACAAGATGATGATTTGGATGGTCTCTGCGATAACAGCCCAAAAGGTATTACTTAGATAGCTTGTAGTAATGTCTTCGCACAGGTAGGATGTTTGTCTACTGATAGAGGTGTTTCACATGAGAACTGAGAAGACAGCTCGTCACCGTTCGGAGGGCGGCATTCTGACAGATTTGAATATTATTCCACTGCTTGTAACAAAGCTGACGAGACCACACTAGCGCTGTATAGCTTACCACAGACCGGCCAATTGCTTTGTAATTTATTTATTTGCACCCGCTCAACAAGAATATAAAAATCTTATAATTAAAGTACGGGTAATTTCTCCAACAATTGTATTGGGTTGCCCAAAAAGTAATTGCGGATTTTTCATATAGTCGGCGTTGACAAATTTTTTCACAGCTTGTGACTCTGTAATTGCATTCTTTCTTCTGTCAGTTATCAGCTGTTACCTTTATCTTGTTACTGAGCGTGTAAAAAAAGTATATTTGATTAAAGTTCATTCTAAGTTTTATTAAAAATGCATTTGCTTTCTTTTAAAAAATCCGCAATTACTTTTTGGGCAACCCAATACATAGTAAAGATTTAAGACTTAGAATCCATAGCTATACAATACAGATTTTGAATGAATAATGTATTAGATTGAAACAAATTGATACAAATTGGTAGATTTATTAAAAATACAATTAAAAAGAAAAAAAAAGAAATTATGTACACATACACATATACATATATAAGGAATAAAACACATAAAAGAGCGAACATTTGTGGATTTGGAACTTTGAATTTAAAAGAAAATCAAAAATTAATTGAAGAGGAATTAATAGACTTAGTTTATCAAAAAAAAAAAATAAACCAAGAACAAAATAAATAAATGAGCCTTAACGTTCATCAAATTTATGTAATAAAATGTTTCCGAAGTCTGGTTTTAGATGTTGCTGAGTTAAGTTGAGTATTCTGTTCAACTTTTCAGGCGGAATGTTGTCAAACTTCATATAAAAAAAACGTCTGCGAAATGCTGGAGGAAAATAAGTGAAAAAGTTGTACTCTGTTTATAGTGAGGAAAATAGCAAAAAGAAATTTTAGTGGCAACGCTTGACATGATTGTCGGCATCATTTTTGTTTTATTGATTTCAATGGATCGTTTTTTCTTTTTGTTATTTTATTTATTTGCGAAAAAAATAATAAAACCATAAGTGCAGATAAAAAAAACGTCTTTTGGTATGAAAATAAAAACAATACATAATTGTCAAATTCCGCTCGCGGAACAATTAAAGATTTCTGTGACTATTCCGAAAGCAGAATATAATACCAATCCTTACTGAGTAATTGCAGATCGTTAGGAAGTGAGTTCCATTAACGGACAGCGAATATGAATATAAGCCATTCAGAAACAAGCCTCCGATGATAGATCTGGCGAAATCAATAAATCCAAACAGATATTGTGGTGCCTGCGTGTAGATCAGTTTGTGCAGGAAAGTAAGTGACCTCAAATACAACAAGTGCTGTTAGGAGACGCCATACAGGGATAAAGAGAAACCGACTGTGTGGCCCAGAGAGCACGCCATTTTGAATGTCCATATCCCGGCACGGGATAGCTGTGAGCACCAAACAGGCTGGAACATTGAGGTCCGATCTGTGTGGTGTTCATTGCTGTTACGAGAAGCTAAGTTGCGAGCTACCGGGCGCGTCCACAGGTGCAGATTGTAGAATACTCCATACGGAGTAGCTGCAACAGCAGTCGCGGATACTAAGCGGTATTGAGCGGAGAGTCTCAGTGAGAGGCCTGGTGGCACCTGCTCTTGCACAAATACTGAGTGCCAAGGCGGGTTATTGGCGCCTTTAAATAACATTGGCCAAACTGTTCCCACGGGGGGACCGGAACGAGTTTGCTTATGTTCAGGAGCTTGACGAGGATTGCCACCTCCACATGCAAATGTGGTTGCAACAACAACAATATCCATGACCAACGACAAAGTCGATATGATTACTCCAAGTCAGAGTGCTATTAATATCCACGCCCAGGTTCTTCACATTAGGGACGATTTCCAATCTAGCGTGGTTAATGAATGTACCGACATCACATGAAAAACGAGACAAGCTGTTTCTGATAACAACACACTTGGACTTTACAGGCCATCGGCTTTGGCCCACGTGCTGACTCTTGACAGATTATGATTAGGCAGACGTTTGTTTTCAGAAATCTCATCCCTCAGAATGCCGTACATTCTCAGCATATATATGTGCCTCACAATAAGACAATTGATCCAGATTTGATCCCTGAGGAACACCTTTTTAAACAAGCAGAGGCGACGATACAGAAGACTTATAACTGACGGATTGAGTGCGGTATGACAGGTGCGACAAAATAAGACGAACGGACGTAGAACAACAATTGTAAAGATGTCTCATCTTATCACATAACAGGGAACGATCCACAGTGTCAAATGCCTTAGAATGGTCAAAAAGAACAAGTAAACTTATCTTGTCCTTCTCTAAATTGACCCTGATCATCTCAGTGACCTCTGGCAAGACAGTTATACAGCTGTGTTTAGGCCGAAACCCGGACTGTCTCACATATAACAAAGAGTTCTCGTTGACAAAAGACGACATAGCAACTTCTCAAAGACCTTTCACAAGTAAGAAAGAATCGCAAATGGTCTATATTCCTTGGAATTCTTAGGCAGTGGGATGACCTTGGTATGCTTCCATGCTAATGGAAAATAAATAGTGGTCAAAATACTATTGAAAACATGAGGATAATAAGTGGGAGAAATAGTCTTACAAATCTAGGATCAATGCCATCAGATCCGACAGCGTAAGACTTTACAGTCGCGATATACTCAAGGACATCGTCGGGACAAACACAGCTGAAGCCAAAACCAGAGTCGTCATAGAAAGAGGGGGAGATATTGAATACATAGAAACTGGGACCTGTGGGACATTAACAAAGTCATCATTATGCCCATTGATGTCCAATTTTGTTGAACATCTATTAGTATCTATCCCAATTCCTATGCCGCGAATAACCTTCCAATTTCTCTTGGAGCCTATTGCAGAAGAAAAGCGTCTGCAATAGTAGTCTTCAGTTTTCTTGCAGCGAAATATGAGGCAAGCTCGTAGAGGTAGACGTTCAACCTATCGCAGATGTCAATAATGGGTGGCGGCCTGATGCCATGATCGTACAATCGTCCGCATATGATACGATCTCCGGATGGGGTGGAATCATAACATGACTACCAGGTTGTGTACCGTAAACTGCTGAGTACAATGTTTTCTTGCGAAGTGCACTATCTGTCAACGAGTTTTGGTTGTTCCCCACCTTGGGGAACTCCCTGTTTCACCTTACGGTGCTCCGACTTCTTATCCCTAAATTCCACAAATGACTGGCGATCACACAGAAATTAGGCTGGAGGGACGTGTTGGCGACGTCCTCAAATAGTTTGGCATGGCTGACCGTGTCGAATGCCGTCGATAGGTCCAGTGCCACAAGGGCCGTCCTATCACATGATCTGGGCTGATTGAAGCCACGGCAAATGTGTGCGGTGATGGCATGCAAAGCAGTTACTGTGCTATGCAGTCTTCGAAATACATGTTGATGGTCGGCGAATGGAAATTCTCGTACGAGACTCGGAAGGAGTAATGCCTCAAGCGTCTTTGCTACTGGTGAGAGAAGGGAGAGGCTTCAGTAGCGGGACCACTTTGCCCATTTTCCTGATATCGGGAACTACAAGAGTATTCAAAGACAGGCTGAGGACAGTAGTAAGGTACTCAACACCAGATAAATCCAGATTCTTCAACATCAATGTAGAGATTCCGTCGGGGCCCAACCCTTAGATGATTTGGAGCCACGGATGACATTCGTAACTTCACCAACGCTAAATTGTGATGGCTGTTCATCGGCTCGGAGACCATGAATACGACGAATGGCTCTCCTTCTTGCCCGGTCTCTCTCGGGATGCACAATAAATTGACGGTTGAACAACCTGGCGAATATCTTCGGGTCAGTCACGGTTATTTCGCCAAAAGTGACTGAGGTCCTGTCATCCCGTCTACCGGGTTCGAGAGTGACTTAACAGTAGACCACAGTTTGCCTACACCGGTGCCTAAGTTACATTGCTCCAAGTGTTCCAGCCATAAATTCCGCTCATGTTCGTTGACTACCCTGTTTATTTCCAGATTCAGCTCGCTGATTCGACCGGCTGGTATAAAGCGAGCGGCTTCTGCGTTAATGATGTCTCGGAATTTCCACTCGGCAACTAGCACATCCGAAGGGAGTGGAAGTTCACTGAAGCGGTGATTGGTATACTCTCTACAGCCAGCCCTATCGACCTTCATCTGATTGATAAACATCCGACGCTCAGAGGTTATTCAGTCGGGAGGTCTGTCGAAGGTGAGAGTTATGGGGAGGTGGTCTGACCCCAAAGAGATAATGGCTTGACAGGATAAGTCACTCAGGAGATCAGTGGATGCAATGGAAATGTCTGGCGAGCTGCTACACCTCCTCGTCATCCTAGTGGGGGCTTCCTCATTCTCCGTGCAAAACGTGGAGCCTTCAATCTGCTCTGCTAAAACTATACCACGCTGGTCGTTACCTAGGGGAGAATGTCATAAAACGTGATACGTATTAAAGTCCCCTAGAACCAGACGATTATGGCCAGATGGTAACCCACTTATGTCGGGGTTGTAAGCTTGGCCATGTAATGACCTTGCATCTAAAAGCCCTATTCCCGTTCGAAGTGGCTACCTCGTGGCCCCAGCCGTGCTCAGTCTTGGGGGGAATTCTTTTCGAATGAGAATAGGCACGGGTACATTAGCATAAAGAAAATTTTAAGGTAGCTCTTTAAAATTACAGAAAGAGAGAAGATGAAAAGGATAGGAAGGAAAATATAAGATAGATAGAAAGTGTAAGAAGCGTTGGTTTAAGGTTCGGCATAAGATCTTAACCTGCCGAAATATCTGATTCCCTACCTCGCCGTTTTGACCGAAAGCAACCGATCAACCCGTTAGTATCCCTCATCGTCCCCTCTTCACCTTTCGAGAATATAACGCGAAAGAATTAGAAGTGTAAATACATATTTATTTTATAAAAGAAAGCATCCGCGTAATATTACAAAAGTATTCTATATCTAGGAGTATTAATAAAAGGAAAAAAAAGTTCACGATTAACGTTTCAAGTCTAAAGAAAATTGAATTTAAAAGTTAAGTGTGTTATATGATTAAAAAAAAACGTTTTTAAAAAAAATTAAATCGGTATAAGAAAATTATTAATTATGGAACAAAATTATTATTAATTAGACGAAATGTTGGTCAATGAAGTTAAATTTATCGTAATGTGGACGAGCGAAAGCAATTAAAATCGTATAAGAAAATGGTGGACTTACCAAACATAACTCCTTGCGATCTTCAGGCCTGTTGATCCAAAAGTTGCGTTCCACATTAATGCTAATTTAGTAAATTAAATTTTAATGGTGATGCTCGATGTAAATTATAGTGGTCGAATTATGCAAATGAGTGATTTATAAGTAAGTGTAGGTTGGTATATGTGAAATATATTCCATATCTTGATCAATTCGAAATTAATTAATAAGTTGGCCCAAAAATATTTGCAGATTACAACTTTGGTCTGCTCTTGCGTGCGTGTACGCCCATTAGTTGGACATTGATTAATGTTCTTCCTTCAAAATGAAATAACGAAAGATGATTTCAAAATCTTTAGATTTTTATGAAAATTGTTCACAATGGACAAAACGTCAATCTAAGATACTCGCGACAAATACGAAATTGTGGCGATAGTATGCTTTTGTACGGAATCCAACGGATCCAACGGATCCGCGGTCTAAAAAAAGAAGGTTCCATTAAAATCCATACAAACAGCGGAATAGAAAACTTACCCCAAGATAAAATTCTCGCAAAATTTGAATAGCAGTAACAGTGACACGGTGGAACGGTGGCGGAAACTCTAACCACAATAAAACAAATCGCACTAAATTGGCAAATATCAAAAATTATTTAAATCGAATTCCAAATTCCAATCCGCAATAAATTTTTTTTTTTATGACTGCTTGTCTATTGGTTGTCAATGTTGAAATGGAAATTTTTCTTGCCGACAAATAAAAACGAATTTTCGAAAAGCAAAGCATACTACTTGACACCATACATTTTCCTAATTTGTAAAGTTGGAAAGCAAAGCCTACTTAAAAGTCCATATATTCCCCAAGTTTGTAAAGTTAAAAGCTTTACAAATAATACCACCAAAAAAAAAAAAAAAAAACAAAACAAAAAAAAAAAATCTCTTACTCCCATATATCCTTCAAATGATAAATCGCGGCTTTACCTGTAGACACATCTCTTAATTCATAGTATGCTTTTCCAACTCTCCTGATCACTATTGCCTTTACTCCCGTAGGAGCCAGTTTTGCACTAAAGTTTTTGATGCGTGAGCTCTGAGGGAAATTTCTACGTACAACTTCTTGACCAATATCAAGCTTTCTATTACGTGATCTAAGATTATATGTCCTCTCATTCTTTCTGTAGGCTTCTCTCATCTTCTTCTGAATTTTGTCACGCAATAGGCTAAACTTATCCATTCTCGGCATTTGCGAATCACCATCCTCAAGTATTTTCAATTTCCGCAGTAAATTGTAATCTTTCCCATGTGTGATCATCGATTGACCAAACACTACCTCGTAAGGTGTCATACCCATAGTTTGATGCACACTATTTCGCAAAGCACAATTTATACTACTCAAGTATTGACCCCATTTTCCTTGATCATCCTTTATATATGAACGTAGCGCAGCGTTAATAGACCGGTTCACACGTTCACTCGCGTTCGCTTGTGGACTATGGATTGCGGTAAATTGTTGTTTAACGCCGTATTTATTTAGAAATGCCTGAAATGCCTTGCATTTAAATTGAGTTCCATTGTCTGAGACTACTACCTCTGGAACCCCGTAACTATCGAACTTCCTTCTGTAAGTAATCCACTATAGGTTTTGTCACCAACTTTTTCAGTGGAACTAAAAATGTGAACTTCGTGAAATGGTCTAGAATCACTAAAATTCCTATGTAACCTCGTTTTGTCCGAGGGAATGGTCCAATCAAATCTACATATAACCTCTGGAAAGGTCTTTCAGTGATTACCATCTGTCCCATTGGGGGTCTCAAAACAAAACTAGGATTTTTCGAAGTCTTGCATATATCACAGTTCCTTATGTAAGTCTCCACATCAGAAACTAATTTCGGCCAAAAGAAAAATTTCCTTATTCTTTGTACTGTTTTTGCTATGCCTCCATGAGCCATGTTAGGTGGGTTATGTGCCGAATATATAACCTTGTTGCGTAGCTCTGTCGGAACTACTAACTTCCAACCTTCATCTTTGTCGCACACTCTCGTAAATTTAGTCTTTCTATATATATGATTTCCATTTATTTTATAGTCAGGAATTCCAGATCTTAGGAAATCTTCTCTCCATTTTGAATACTCCACACTATCGAACGCCTCGGAATCCATATCAATCGCTGGTTCCACCTCTAAATCAATTTCAGCAACTTTGTTTTCTGCCTCGAAAGCTCGAGATAACGTGTCCGGAACCACATTGTCCTTACCGCTCCTGTGTTCGATAGAAAAGTCGAAAGCCTGTAATTTCAGCGCCCATCTCGCAAGTCTTCCAGACAAGTCAGTCTGCCTCATAAGCCATTTAAGACTTGCGTGGTCAGTAACCACTTTGAATACCTGACCCTCTATATACGCTCGGAACTTTTTCATGGCTAACACTACCGCTAGACACTCCAGTTCGGTAGTTGTATAATTTCTTTGAGCTTTATTTAATTTCTGCGACATGAAAGCTATAGGCCGCTCATTACCCGCATTATCCACCTGTGCCAAAACAGCTCCTACACCAACTGTACTTGCGTCGCACTGTAGTACAAATGGCTTTGAGAAATCTGCATTAACAAGGACGGGTGCACTACATAATTTCGTCTTCAGCAAATCAAACGAATCCTGCGCTTGCTTAGACCAAACAAATGACCGTTTCTTCGACAACAGTTCGGTTAGTGGATAGGAGCAAGTGGAAAAATCCTCAATAAATCTCCTATACCATACTATCATTCCTAAGAATTGTCTTAAACGTCGCACTGAAGTAGGTGCAGGAAAATTCGATATTGCTTCCACCTTCTCAGGATCTACTGACAAAGAGCCTTCTCCTACGATGTAGCCTAAATATTTAACTTCTTTAATAGCAAAACAACTTTTCTTCACATTAATAGTGAGACCAGCTTGTCGCAGGCGAGCCGCTAATTCCTGTAGATGCCTTAAGTGATCCTCGAAGTTCGTAGACACTATTAACAAGTCGTCTAAATATACAAAGATATTGGATTTCATAGAATAGGGTATTACCATATCCATTAGTCTGCACATCGTCTGCGGTGCATTGCAAAGTCCGAATGGCATTCTGACAAATTGAAACAACGGTCGGTTCGGCACTGTAAATGCCGTCTTCGGCCTCGATCCCTCTGTTAACTCAATTTGCCAGAATGCGTCTTTGAGGTCAACTTTCGATATATAATGCAATTCAGGTAGCCTAGACAGAATGCCTTCAATATTTGGCATAGGATACGAATCTCTTACAGTCACTGCATTGAGTTTGCGACTGTCTACACAAAATCTTACTTTATCGGGTTTCACTAAAAGCACACCTGGAGACGACCAAGAGGAATTAGGACACTCCTCAATCACTCCTAAAGATATCATCCGATCTATTTCCCCACACAATATCTTCTCCCTAGCAGGAGATATCGGGTAACATCGCTGTCTTATCGGCTTCGCATCTCCAGTATCAATTTCATGTCTGACCAAAGTAGTTCGACCCAAAGCATCCCTATCTGAATTTGGAAAAAGTTCTATAACGGCTTCTAACTTCCTTCTCTGAATGTCCGATAATTCAATTCTATTTTCTGTTTCTGCCTTGTCATTTTCTGGACCAATCTCACTAATAGATATCGATATGTTATACCTTTTCCAAAAGTCAATGCCACAAATGATATCTTGGTTGATAGTTGGTATAACCAAAAATTCAAACACACATATCTCCCCTTGATGGTAAAACTCTAAATTCACTATACCCACAATCTCCTGACCTTGACCATCTGCTGTCCTTACGACACCTCGACATTTCTTAAATCCTTGAAGCGTGCGAACCTTTTCAACTAAGGAGCCACCAATAACAATCTTGTTCGCCCCACTGTCGAGTAACGCAAAGTATAATTGTCCACAAACTGTAAGCGGCAAATAAGATCTTGTGTCAGCTTGTAATGTTACAATTGACGAAATCACATATTGTCTCAATTTCTTTAAACTCTTCCAAAAAGTCCTCATTCGAATGGCATTACGTTTAGTCCTAAAATTTCCAAGTTGTTCTTGATTAATGTTCGTACATTCCGAGGGTAATTGTATTGTCTGGTTAGTTGTCTTGTCTGGTAAATGTAAAATTGGTTGCAAAATCTCTATTTGTGCTGTCGAGTTAATGGATGTCCTTTCTTCTGTCGAAGGACATCCATTGGGAAGTTTTCCTGAACACCACACTTTGGGCATGTAGGCTTGTAAACGTCCTTCAATCCGCATCCGTAACAGAAAATGCGTCTTTCCTTGGTGCAATCCTTGTATCCGTGTCCAATAGAATCACAGTTCCAACATTTCAATTGAGCTTTAATGCCACAAACCTCAGCACCATCTTCAGTTTCACTATCCCGATCTAAATCCTCTTCCACTTCTGCAATTTGCAACTTATCTCGACCCCGATATAACTTTTTGCGAACCTGCATGTCACGGACGAACTTTTCGTGCTTTCTTACCGCTTTCCTTAGATCAGATACATGTCTGAAGTTCAAATGCAACTACTCGTGTCGTGTCGTCTGATCTTAAATTACGCATCACCACCTCACACATTTCTTCTTCTTCGACAAAGGAGTGCTTAGTTTATCTGACAACGTCAACATGGCATCATAAAAGTCATCAAAAGTCTCGTTAGCTCTTTGCCTGCGTCGACGTATATCGTCCTTGACATCATAATCATTGTAGTAATCCCTATACTGAGTTCTCAATGCTACCGATAGGCTAGACCATTCAACTATTCTATTGAGATGATGGTACCGCCAGAACCACTGTAAAGCTTTTCCTTCAAAAAGCATATGAGCGTTCAAAGACAACAATTCGTTCTGTCCTCCCAGTGTAGTCTGTGTCATCCTATCTACTCGATAAATAAACTCTTCTACGGGAATATCCTTGTCACTGCCGGAATAGATCAGACGCCAATTCCTTATAATATTTACCGTCTTCTCGGAATTTTCCGTCTGCACGTGAGTATGAGCCAATAGTGCCCCCGTCTGATTCTGACGTCTATTATCTGAATTCGTTTCTAAATTCATATTTCTCAGTGTATTGCCTAATTCATCTGAAATAATCGTTGTGATCTCCGACCGGAATTCATTCAAGGACGATGTCACAATATTTCTTACTTGCTGTTCTCCTACATTGAGCGATTCCCGTCTATTATTGCTTCTACTTAGACTTCGGCTCTGTCTCTCATTCCGCCTGGTTTGTGACCTGGTACTAACGCCAGCCCTCTCTGTAACCTGATCACCAATCAATTCTACACCATCAGGAAATACAAAGTTACCTACCCCTGCCAAATCCTCGTTACTTCTGGTAACAGGCATTGTAATCGGATTTCAAAAGAACAATTCAAAATTTAAATTATTGTAATTATTAAAGTTTTTTAATCTGTTGAATTATATCTTTGGAACAACTTATATGAGAAAAATATATTTGTTTATAACAATAAAAATGGATGTAACTTCATTCTTTACTCAGTGAAGCGATAACAATAAAGGGATACTAAAAAAAACTTAATCCAACGCTTACATATGCGAAAATACCGACTTCACACGTAAAGTATATTTCCGACCTTTCATTATTCAGAAATAAAAATCTCTGCCGCTTAAAGCCTTTACTTTCGCAGTGTGTTTACTATAAAAAAAAACTTCGACCAAGTATGTAACCGAACAAAAAAATAATTCAATTACAAAATTCTAAAGTCGAAATCCTTCATAGTGAAGAAATAGGAAGTTAAGTACAATAGGAAGTTAAAGCCAGGAATGTTACCTTTGGTTCGTCACCGAAAAAATCCAGATCGAAAATCCATAGGAAACCAATTCCCAGAGAAGAAAGAATATGCTGTTGATCAATTGTATCTGGTACAAAAATCGCATAATCACAATATATGAAAATCCAAGATACTAATTCATCAACCATGCATAAAGAGAAAATAATTGTGAAACCTTAGCAGAATTTCTTTAAGAAGTTGTTAAATATTGGTATATAGTTTGCTGCCAAGGCCCCACGTTGGGCGCCATTTAATTATGTAATGACCTTGCATCTAAAAGCCCTATTCCCGTTCGAAGTGGCTACCTCGTGGCCCCAGCCGTGCTCAGTCTTGGGGGGAATTCTTTTCGAATGAGAATAGGCACGGGTACATTAGCATAAAGAAAATTTTAAGGTAGCTCTTTAAAATTACAGAAAGAGAGAAGATGAAAAGGATAGGAAGGAAAATATAGGATAGATAGAAAGTGTAAGAAGCGTTGGTTTAAGGTTCGGCATAAGATCTTAACCTGCCGAAATATCTGATTCCCTACCTCGCCGTTTTGACCGAAAGCAACCGATCAACCCGTTAGTATCCCTCATCGTCCCCTCTTCACCTTTCGAGAATATAACGCGAAAGAATTAGAAGTGTAAATACATATTTATTTTATAAAAGAAAGCATCCGCGTAATATTACAAAAGTATTCTATATCTAGGAGTATTAATAAAAGGAAAAAAAAAGTTCACGATTAACGTTTCAAGTCTAAAGAAAATTGAATTTAAAAGTTAAGTGTGTTATATGATTAAAAAAAAACGTTTTTAAAAAAAATTAAATCGGTATAAGAAAATTATTAATTATGGAACAAAATTATTATTAATTAGACGAAATGTTAGTCAATGAAGTTAAATTTATCGTAATGTGGACGAGCGAAAGCAATTAAAATCGTATAAGAAAATGGTGGACTTACCAAACATAACTCCTTGCGATCTTCAGGCCTGTTGATCCAAAAGTTGCGTTCCACATTAATGCTAATTTAGTAAATTAAATTTTAATTGTGATGCTCGATGTAAATTATAGTGGTCGAATTATGCAAATGAGTGATTTATAAGTAAGTGTAGGTTGGTATATGTGAAATATATTCCATATCTTGATCAATTCGAAATTAATTAATAAGTTGGCCCAAAAATATTTGCAGATTACAACTTTGGTCTGCTCTTGCGTGCGTGTACGCCCATTAGTTGGACATTGATTAATGTTCTTCCTTCAAAATGAAATAACGAAAGATGATTTCAAAATCTTTAGATTTTTATGAAAATTGTTCACAATGGACAAAACGTCAATCTAAGATACTCGCGACAAATACGAAATTGTGGCGATAGTATGCTTTTGTACGGAATCCAACGGATCCGCGGTCTAAAAAAAGAAGGTTCCATTAAAATCCATACAAACAGCGGAATAGAAAACTTACCCCAAGATAAAATTCTCGCAAAATTTGAATAGCAGTAACAGTGACACGGTGGAACGGTGGCGGAAACTCTAACCACAATAAAACAAATCGCACTAAATTGGCAAATATCAAAAATTATTTAAATCGAATTCCAAATTCCAATCCGCAATAAATTTTTTTTTTATGACTGCTTGTCTATTGGTTGTCAATGTTGAAATGGAAATTTTTCTTGCCGACAAATAAAAACGAATTTTCGAAAAGCAAAGCATACTACTTGACACCATACATTTTCCTAATTTGTAAAGTTGGAAAGCAAAGCCTACTTAAAAGTCCATATATTCCCCAAGTTTGTAAAGTTAAAAGCTTTACAGCCATTAGTCAGGACACAGCTACCAACCGGCGGTATGTACACGTTATATAGCTCTATCTCGGCAGTACAGGTCCTGACTGCTATCCCCATGCACTCCATGTAGGGGTCACTATTGCCAGGCGCAAGCAAGATAGGTGTATATTGCACGGAATGGTGTATAACGAACGCCAATCCCCCACCTCCATTCCTTGAGCGATCCTTACATAGTACATTGTATCCGTGACAACTGTGCAAGCTGCAGGTGTTGGTCAGTTTTGTCTCCTGGATCGCTGCGACCAATATGCTCTTCCGACTCATGAAATCCACAATCTCATGAGTCGGAGCCGACGTCTGGTTGACTGCGGAGGTAGAACGATGGAGCAGAGTGTGATGCCTTTCACTGCAAACATTGCAATTATGAGCGCTAGGATAATTTTCTAATCATATGGCCCCGTGAAAGACAGTTACGACAGAACTTCTGTTTCTTGGCTGCAGAAAGCCTGTTTTCAAATGACAAGGTCTTAAACTTTAGACAATATCGAAGAGAGTGCGACTGTTTGGGACAAAAACTACACGTAGATCTAGATGGATACGACTCACCAGCGGACGTGCTAGTCAAATGCGTCTTTAACCCACGAGTACCCGGTCTAGTAGCGGCTTCAGGCCCTTTTATATCACTAATACACGCCAAAGTCTGAATTCTCTCTGTAAAAAAGGCGTCTAGCTCACTCCAAGTGGATAACGAGGATTTATCCTTTATACACTGTTCCCAAAGGGAGACAGTCGAAGCAGGCAACCATTGGGTGCAGATGTACACCAATATAGAATCCCAGTGAACCGTTACGACATCGTGCACGCATTAATAACTCGTTGTAAGGTATTCAAACCCGAACAAGTCTCGCGATCCAAACCGGAAGTTCAAACAACGCTTTCATATGCCCGTTGACCAAAATGAGGGTGTTATCGTAGGCGCTTTTCGAAGCGGCCCATGACAAAGCGAAACTGCAATGTGTGAGAAGAAATTTAGCAACAATCTCCCTACCCTCTCATTTGTTTTCCGAGTCGGGTGGCAGAGGCGTTCAATATTTATATTATTTATATAGACCGTGGTGAAAAGGTCCCTGGAGAAGAAATCGGCTAGGAGAAGAAATCGCGAAATGAAAAACGTCGGTATCACACGGCGGCAGGGTGAGATTGTGCGTAAAGGCCTCATCAAGGTGTTGCCTTGCTAGGATTCTTTCATTAGTCTAAACAATTTATTTATGGACGACAGGGATTGGACATAAGCACGATACGAAGCCTCATACTTCGCGTCCGCGGCATATATCATCGTTTTTCAAGCCTTCAAGTTTCGTAAGGTAATCGAAACACTTGTCGTAAGTGTATTTTACCTTGCTCCATAGTTTCTTAATCTCCGCGGTTTGTATCTCAAGGATATATACACTATGATCCTCCAATTTGATCAAAGAAAATGATGCACTAAATTTAACGAGAGAGTCCGATAAACAACGCTAGAGGAGTGATCGACATTTCGCAAAGAGAACTTTACTGCAAAAGGCATATTCAGAAGAATCGAATAAAGGTGTGTGTTCTTGATGATTGATATTGATGAGATGATGGCAAGTACGATGGCAAAGATGATTGCTGATGGATAAAGGGGGGTGAGACGTAATGCATTGATTTTAAAGGAAGCAACAAAAAAAAAGAATTATTCACTGGAAACAAATCCGGCACGAAGTGACCAAATTTTAGGGTGCGGGTGAGAGCGTGCTGTGGTGAGCAGGTGGGTGTATGTAAAAGAGATTTTAAAACAAATAAAACAGTGTTGTAACAACGTCTGCATAGCAGACGGGTTCAAATCTCTTCTCGGTCAGCATGCGTAATAGGTTATTTATTATGGTCACACATAGGAGTGGCGATAAAATGCCTCCATGTAGCGTGCCTTGTGCCACTTTCTCCTGTATTTTTATGTCGTGGGACACATAATTTATAGACCTGTTCCTTAGTATAAGGTTTGTGCAGTCTCTAAGGACCGGTTCCAGCCGATACTGATTTCAGAATTGGATTAGTGTGTTGGTCCGCACATTGTTAAAGACCCCTCGATGACAATGCATTCTGCTTCGGCATCGAAGGATTTTTTTTTTTTTTGAACAACCTCGGGCAGGGCAGTCTCCACCGAACTTCCCTTGACATAGACATGCTGTTTGTATTTGAGCAGTTCGCTGGATGTCATACTCTTTGTACTACCCCACGAAGTGTGGTGAGAATTAGCATCGCACCCTATTAGTAGCTCGTTTCCTGTCTGTTTTGCTTTCCTCGCCAGCCGTAGCAGCTCTGACGTGGGTGGCGGTGTCGGATAGTCGAAAGGCAGATAAAGTAATGCCAAGTATGCTCCACCGTCTCCCTGTCTCACCACTGTTGCATCCCACGTCGACAACTCAGGGGAAAATATATAATTCAAATTTTTATGACAAATAAGGCTGGTCCTCGGCCGAGTACCAGTGTAAGCATAGAATAATTGGTAGTTAATATGGTTCAGTCCAGAAGCTTTGTTCTGGGTCGTCCATTGCTCCTAATTTAAGGTAAAATGAATCTTGGCCTTGCTGATATTCTCCATCAGATCGTGCCTAACAGTCTCGCTCCGGTGGAGGTTTATATGGATTATCTCAATCATTGGTCCTCCAATAAATGGGCATCTTTAAGACGGTGATGGGTCTGTCGTGGGGTTCCTGTTTGTTAGGATGTGTTGAGTCTCTCGCCACTGCACTGCCTGATACTTTAGTATTTGGATCTTTGCTTCTCCTAGCATATCCAATATTAAAAGAAGCCGTGATTAACTAGTCGTCAGCCCCCTGCTTGTTAGGCGGTATTAAGTCACCTGCCACTGCACGGTCTGATGTCTTCGTATAAGGATTTTGCCTATCCTAGTCTTCCTAATATTGAAAAAGACAGCCTTGCTCCCGTAGTGCACCATACCTTTAGTCTTAGGCAAACTTTTCACGGAGACTTGATCAATGCCAACCCCAAGGAGAGTTCATTCCTCTTTCTCTTCCCTGTGGAAGACCTTACACTTCTATGCGACCAAACCTCGGTTTTGTTTGCCCAAGAATCCCAACATCGTTTCGTCACAAATTTACTGCCCCATCCCTTGATGAAGACCATCGCCTTAGTGGGCCGGCGTGGATGCCTCCAACGAGCTGTTTGACAGTATCAATATATTCCGCTGACGCAAAACGCAGTGTTTAGCCCCACATGTTCGAAAATCCGCTCGTTTACCAGATCCTCCACTTGCGACCGATGATCTGGTGGAATCCTACCGGATGTACTGCCGATATTGATGACTACATAAGTCAGTTCATCTCTGTTGTGCTTCCTTGCCACTCTGGCGTAAGAGGGCGGCTCCTTCCCAATCTCAGCGACCTTCTTCTCCTTCCGTGATGGCCAGCCTCACGGCCATGGCCTCCTTTAGGAAGTCACAGGCCTCCCTGAAGAGTCAGGGGCCGTGACGCTTCCTTCGTTCCTGTTACGTATTTGCCTCCCACCGCAGGACACTGTCTGGTGTCACCATTGCGGGAGGGATGGTTTGGTTTTCCCACAGCAGCTTCCGTAGAAGTGCTTGGAATGTCAGTTCCAGTCCGTTCTTCCGTCTCCTTCGTCGTGCCCCGGATATATTTTTCGGTCTGCTTGTAAGTTTAACAAGGCCATCGTTCAATTATTTTCTCTTTTTCCTCACATTATTTTGACAAATTGGCAAATGGCGTTACAACCTCATGGCAAACAAACAGATTTCCACTGGAAACTTTTTTGCGTTTTCCTTTTGCCCTTCGCGGGTTGTCTATCCAATACTTAAATAAAACGCAGCAATTGTAAAAGTTGCACACATAGTGGGATACGAATGAAATTAACATAAGACGGTCACATTTCAAAATAGCACATGGTATTTTTCGATTAGAGTGGTGTTCTATTTCTTCCGACAAATACATAAGAAATCAGATGTTTTTGCAGTCAGCTGGATGAATACAATATTAAATGAAATTGGTTTCACAACTGTTTAATTGTTCAGCTTTCTCACAAATGTTACAAATTTGACGCAATAAAATAAGAGCTGTTGTTACATTTTTATGTAATGTCATACAAAAATAACATACTAGTGTGATAGCAAAATTATGAATCTTATGTAAATTGACATATTTAAATACCAATGATACAAAAATTAGCATTTCATAAGACAAGAATATATAGTGTGATTGCTTAAATATGTACAGTTTATAGGAACTGAAGTGCAATTTACAGGGAAAATCTCGAAAAAATCTCATTTTTTCCAACTATTTATTTTCATCATTATAACACTGTTTTGTTCAATCCCACGCAAAAAAGTGCGTACACAGGTATAAGGGAAGGGTTTTTTTTAATTTGAAGTTTTGCGAAGAATTTATATAAAAAATTAAGAAAACGCGGAAAAAAAGCCTTTTTACATTTTTACACAAAGAAAGAAAAAAAACTGTGCGATTTTTTTGAAAAATCTCTGCAGCCTCGAGATTGTTTTTTTTTCAGCACATTCGTATTCTACGCCCTTAATTTGAGTATCATATTTCCTATATTCTGTACACCTTCATATGACGAAGAAGAAGGCCCGTTTTGGAACCCCACAAACGGGGTTCATATTCGTGACATTATGCCCGTAAACTGCATTTTTGTCGCGCCTTCATCAACCGGTCTTCTCAAAATTGTACACAATGTCTTTTTCTGTCTTCTACTATGTGTACGGATGTTTTTCGAAATCGGCTCAGAATAAAATATAGCTCCTATATATATATTCGTCCCATTTTGAGTAAATTTGTAATAATTTGGTTTTATTCCAACCAATTATCTCAAAAAATGTACACATGACTGTTGGCATTTATATTGATCAGATTATTTTTTCGCGACGCCCAAAAAGATCACAACCACTGTCGCTGCGCAACAAGTCGTTTTCTTACGTACAATAAACACGATCGCTAAACTTATAATTGTAACTAAGTGTTTGTTAGTGTTAGTGATCTTGCTCACATGTATTTACTCGGGGTGGAAAAAAATATTATTTGTGGATGCATAAATAAGAAACTATTTGTATAAAAATATAAATAAATATACTTCTAAATTAAATAAAAGAAAAAAATTTCTTTCATTACAGGCTGTTGTAATAAATCTGTACGAAGTATTAACGATTGTGACAGAAAGAAATCAGCTGTTTTTTTGTCAGTCAAATTAAAGCAACCCCTTTGTATTGTTTTCACAAATTTATTATTTAACCAGCTTTGTCACAACTTTAACAATTTTTACGCACAAAAAATTCAGTGTTTGCTCAAGTTATTAGGTTAAGTCATACGAAAATAACATACAGGTGTGATAGCAATAATGATGAACCGTATGTAAATGTACAGTTTTGACATACATTTTCAATTTAATTAATTGCCAATGTAATTAAATGCTGACGGAATGGGCTGATTGATGTGGTTCTGTTTGTTCTGAATTTGAATTCCCTTGAATTTCATTACTGTTCCTTGTTGCTATTCTCTTAAGCTGAGTATTCTGTTCAGCTTTTCGGGCGAAATGCTGTCAAACTCCATATAAAAAAACGTTGGCTAAAAATAGGCGGAAAGGAGTACTCGGCTTATAGCGAGGAAAATAGCAGAAAAAAAAACTACTTAGTGGCAACACTTAAAAGTTTTGACGGCATCATTTTTGTTTGTTTTATTGGTTTCAGTGGTTCGTCTTTCTATATTTATGTGAGAAAAAGTATATCAAATAGAGAAAACAATAAGTGCAGATAAAGAAACGTGTTTTATTATGGAAGCAAAAACATTGGATTGCTGTCAAATCTCGCTCGCGAAACAATTGCAAATTTTAACGGTTATTCCGAAAGCAGAATAGAATACCAACCCTTACTCGTAATAATGTTTGTGTGATTCTTTCGTTTGGCTGCATCCCTAACTTATATGTTCAATGTGTTGTGTTGTTGTGTTTGCCTGTCAAGTATCACGTTATGTATATGTGTTTGGCTTAGTCAATGCTAGTCAACTCAAGTAGAGATCATGGTACAATTAAGAGGTAGGGTCATTAGCACAACAACAAAAATCTACCCCCAATGAAACTACATCGAGTGGCAAATGCCGAAAATTCAAGTGTCAAAGTGGTTTAGAAATATATTTTGTTTTACAATTTATCTTCTTCAAATGTGCTTTATATTTGTATCTTCTTCATTATAAAACTGTTTTTTTACTTATGTGTGGTATATTGGAATAAATAGAACATCTTATTGAGATTAAAAAAAAATTACAGCTGTGTTATCAAGTCGTTGGCATTTAGATTTACTGCAAAATCAAACAAAAATAAAGAAATTTTACTCAGATGTTCGCACGACCTCACCTTATAAGTGCCTCATGAGCAGAGATCAGAGGGACCTATCGCGAAGAGACCAGATTGTGTATTCTCGAAACATCGATGTGGTCAGCAAGATGTATATAACGCAGTGGCGCAACGCAACACAAATCAGTCTTTTCTTTGCCAGAACACAAACATTAGTTAAAAACAACACATATCAAAGACAACAGTATGGAAGTAGACTTGATTCATCCCATTTTGTGAACATTTAATTACATTTGCAATTAAAATTGTGCGAAATTTATCCTGATGCAACGACATGTCACTACTATTTTGCTTGTAGAATTCAGTACCACTTGTACGGAATGTTTTCGCATTATCTTCGTCACCGTTTTTTTATAGTGCGTTTTGGCAGTTGTTTGTGTGAAAAGTCGAAGTCAGTACTAGACTTAATTTGAGAACGCGTATTGTAATCGTATCAGCAAACAGAAGTTGTAAAGCATATAAGTAGATTAAAAAATCATCGTTAAGTAAATAATTGTAAACGGACTATGTTTTAATTTGAAAGTTAAGCTTTTACATGTTTTTTGCTATACAATTCTTTGTTGATTAAATCTTGTCGCTGCTACGTGGCGCGCGTGACCGTAGCTTTATATAAATCTCTTATAATTTTTTGATTACTTATTGTTATCGAAAATTGTCTTTGACTGGTCATAAAAAATCGATTTCATTTTGGTATTTGCTGCCACATTTGGAAGTTATCCAGGAAACATCAATAAAAAGTAGAGGACGAAGTAGATAAAACGATGGCTTCATCAGGTAAGGTGTTGATTATCTGCTATAATAATTTACCCATAATGCTAAATCCGTGTTCGGTACATTATATTTCATGTCATCTTATGCGAAACATGTTTTAATGATTGACCAGTCACATTTCACTAAATTTGCCTAATATGCCTTCATTGTGAATGCTGTTACTACAAGTAATTCACAACCAATTCCAGGGGTGTTTATTCATATGTTTCTTTTTTGTTTGACTTGCGAATCTTGGTCTCGCTTTGGTTAAATACCAGAGCCAGAATTGAGACTTTTGCTCGTCAGATGATAGGTATTGTCGCCATATCTGTGGATGTTCCAATGTAAATAGAAATTATCGACTTTGGAAGTGTTCACTTTATTTAAGGAAATTGAATTATCCATGGGATTGCACAATGACATGCTATATTGTTCAATTTTAAAGTGCAACCAATTTTCTATATTCGATTTTCATTTAAGTTTTTTTGTGCATCACTATGGCAAAATAACTGATTGAGCGCCTCATAACGTGGCGCTTATGGTTTTTTGTATTTTTGTAAAAGTTGCAAGCATGTTTTGAAAGTTGTTTTTATACATACCGAATGATGGGGAGTATATAAGTCTAGTTTGTAACATACTCTTGATTGTCTTGATATTCGAAGTCGATTAACTATGTCCTTCCATCTGTCTGCCGAAAACTGCCGAAAACTGCCGAAACTGTATTTTACGGTATTTTTTGCATACCTGTATTTTTGCATACCTCCTAATTTTGACCCCAGAAACCCGAATATGAAGTCCGTTTTGGGGTCTCGGGTCCGTGGACCCGCTTAGGGGCCAAAAGACTGGAGACTGCAAATGGACTTTCGGTTTGGATATAGCCCCCATATAAACCGATCTCCCGATTGTATTAATTGAGCCCCTAGTAAGCGCAATTCTTATCCGATTAGGCTGAAATTTTGCACAACTTCTCGTATGACCTGCAATGTACCAAGTATGGTGCGAATCGGTTCATAACCTGATATAGCCCCCATATAAACTGGTCTCCTGATTGGTTTATGAAGCCCCTAGAGGGCGCAATTATATTCGGGTATGGCCTTGGTTTCGTTTCGCAAGCTAATGTGATTGAGGTGACCCGTATGGTAGATTTCACCAAAAAATATGTGAAACCATCTCACTAAAAATTTTATGGTGAAAGCAATTTGAATTCCTTTTTATACTGAAAATACAATACGGTTGAATAATCACTTTTGGTTTTTTTTTTTATTTTTGTCATTAGTTTTTGTAATAAATAAATCACTTCATTTGAGATTGAGATCTTCAAAGTGAGATTAAAAAAAACATTTACAATTTTGTCTCAAAAAGATTAAAAAAACATCTACAATTTAGTCTCAACAAGATTAAAAAAACATCTAAAATTTGGTCTCAACAGCCAACAAGAAAGCCACAGGCCGCCGCAATTATAACAAATTACAAGTCCAAGGTTTTCTTCTTTTTTCTATCTTTTGTTTACCTTTGTTTCTACAAATTGTATGAATTTACAGATAAATCATTTGTTTTAATTTTTGGAACTGTGACTCGAAAAAATTATTCGGGCAGTTAAACAGGTGACGTGTATCGTGCGGTCCCTGGTAACAATCGGGATATACATCTTGCACGTCGGCATCATTCCTAGCTCTGTAGGAATTGAGGCGGCTGCATCTGCCGGAACGTAATTGAGCCAGAACTTCTCTGGTTTGCCGGGGGTGGTCGATTTCTTCAAGTGCAATGGGTGGCGGTCGTTCTCCAAGGACTACATTCCAAATCATCATCTTGTGGATAGATACCCACCGCCCAGAAGCCTTAAGGTAGATCTACACGATCTAGAGCGTGAGGTTCAGCGCTACAAGAGAGAACCTCTAGGTCAAGCGGGTCTGAACAACATTCATGCAGACACGGTAGCAGACGCGGTAATTGGCTACCGGGTGAATGTAGTCCTTGGAGAACGACCGCCACCCATTGCACCCGAAGAAATCGACCTCCCCCGGCAAACCAGAGTGGTTCTGGCTCAATTACGTTCCGGCAGATGGAGCCGCCTCAATTCGCACAGAGCTAGAATTGATGCCGACGTGCAAGATGTATGTCCCGATTGTAACCACGGACCGCACGATACACGTCACCTGTTTAACTGCCCGGCCAGACCCACTCGACTCAGACCCAGATCCCTGTGGACGCACCCCACCTTAGTCGCAGAGTTCCTGGGTCTTGACACTCAACAGAATTAAGCAGACGAAAGATAGAACACAATAAACTGCTACAACAACAACAACAGTACCAATGGTACCATTTCTGACAAAAAACATTTCTGTTTAGTTTGCTAAAGGCCTTATCGATGGCTGATTGAAAAATGGAGGAACATCCCCCCAAAAACATCCGCCCAAGGGGACAAATTTACATAGGAATATGGGGCTCAAATGAAAGGTCTTTGGGAGTAAAGCGCTAATCTGATATCAATATACTGGAAAAGCGTCTATGGGGCCACCCCATCTCCACAACACCACCCAAATAGGGAGTAATGGTAATGGAGTAACTACTGTAATATGAGGCTCAAATAAGAGGGTTTTTTGAGTAGAACACTAATCCCATCCCCCAAAACACACCCCAAGCCGGTCACGTTTGCCGACTATGGAAATATGGGGCTAGAATTAAAGGTATTTGGGAGTAGACCACGTATCTGAAATCAACATTAGGGGCCAACTGTCCAGGGGACGTCCCACCACTATAATAACCCCCCATTGGATGTATTTGCTCACGAAGACAATTTGGGTCTTAAAGAGAGAGGAACTAAATATTTATAGTTTTCAATCCCCAAAACACTCCTAAATCGGGCATATTTACCGACAATGTCAATGTGTAGATTAAATGAAAGGTATTGGGGGTAGAGCAAGAATTGATACCCACTTTCGAGACCAATTTTCTGGGGGTATACCCCTTTCCCAAAACACCCCACAAACAGCATTTTTTTACCGACCATTGCAATATGGGGCTCAAATAAAGGTATTTGGGAGTAGAATACGAATTTGATAACCTATTTTGAGGTCATGTGTTTGGGAGACGCCTCATCGTGTAAACTCCCCTAAACCAATGGCAATATGGGTTTAAATAAATGGTATTTGAAAGAAGAGCACGATGCTGATATTTTTTCAAGGCCAGGTGTCTGGGGGACCACCTCACCCCCGATAACACCCCCAACTCAAATATCAAGAGAATATCGGGCTGAAATAAAGTATTTTAAGAATGGAGTACACTTTACATCCAAACTTCAATTTCTAGACCAATAAAGATCATATGGGATTCAGATAACGGCACTTATATTGTTCAATTGTTAGTCAAGCTATACACTATTTTCGTAGCATGATATTTCAATAAAAGCTCTTTAATTGTCGAAAATAAATATTCCAGGGAAATTTTGTCCCATATAAAGTGAAAGAAGGCGTAGAGGAGCGGGCCCGGGTCAGCCAGTTGTCTATAAAAAATGTTTTTTTTTTGAAATTATGTTATTGAAATTTATCGAAATCTATCTTTTGGAAAAAATAATTTGGAGGATGCCTGGGTCTGAACAACATTTTGCCATTAGACAATATTTTCTTTTGTAATATTTGCCTTTAGAAAAAAATGTCTTTCAAATTTTATCTTTACATAGAAAAAATTTCATTTTGTATTTTATTGTATTTATATTTGGGACAGAAAACCATATTAAAAAAACTTTAAAAATATTTAAGCAAAATGTATTATCGCAAAATGCAATGAGCAGGTACTAAAAATGTTATTGAAATTTTGGCTTTATAAAATAATTTTGAGGTAGGCTGGCGAGGGCTACCTCCACTAAGGCATTAACTGACAATAGCTTTGCTAACAGCCTGTCCCTTGATTCTATGAATTTATCTTCTAACGACGACAGCCCAGATTCGGTGAAACTAATTGTTATTGGCATCATTTTATACGCATAAATAAATATATTTAATAAAGTTGGATTTAGGTATGAGTTCCCTTTTAAGTTTAAGTAATTGGTCGTTCTAACAATAATATTTTTTGAAAACGATACCTAGGATTTTCAGCTTGTCGACATGAGGAAACAAAACATTGTTCACAGTAATATCCGATGGATAACATCTGTGTTTTCTACAGACATGCAACACTGACGATTTTGATGTTGAATTTTTTTTTCATCGGAAATTCAGTGATTTTGAATTCAGTTGTCTGTCGACTTTTTCTCTGAAGGAGGACCAGTTGGCTTTATCAAAATTGTATTTTGCTGCTGGTTTTATAATTGGCAGGTCGTTGGCAATTGGAAAATGGTCGCTGTTATGAAGATCATTGAGAGTTTGACTGGAAGCTATTGGTAGATGTGAAGGCGAACAGCATGTAATGTCGATGTTTGTGAAGGAATTAAATGTGGAGTGGTGTGTGGGTTTACCATCGCTCAAAATACCAAGGTTGTGGAAATTTAGGGCATTTTTCGAAATTCTTCCACCACTATTATTCCTACAAGAGTCTCATGGAGTATTCCGGCAATTGACTTCCCCAATTAGAACAACTGACGAGCGAATATAACTAATTAAGTCCGATATATGGTTTGCAGCAAATGGTTCACTAGGATGAATATATAATTGTGAATTTTTTGAATGAGGTCACTTCAATGACTGTTCATAAGTTTTGAACCAATTTATGAGGAATATAATTTTTAATAATAACGGCTAATCCTCCTTAAGTAGTCAAATAAGCGACTGCCGTTGCAACTACTCCGGTTGGAGCATTCCACTATCCGCAACCAGTGGACGCCCGGTAGCTCGCAGCTAAGCTTCTTGTAATAGCAATGAACACCACACTGATCGGACCTCTATGTTCCAGCCTGTGTGGTGCTCACAGCTATCCCGTGCCGGGAATATTCTATTGTAAAATACCGAAGTTAGACATGGATAAAAATAAACTTAATGTATCCGATTTGTTGGACATAAATTGGTAATTATTTGAAAATCTGGAGCTTATTCTTGCCGGTGTGCAGTTCTCTTCAGATACTGTATCTCTTGTGCATGTATCTCTTGATTAGTCGATAGATGAATTCCTTTTTCCAAGGGAGTTACTTTTGAACGAAGCTTAGGGTGATTTCGATTGTGCAAAAATGTGTAAATGTTTTCGACATGTTGCACTGAAATCGAAATTTTGTGCTCGTTTGTCCAAAATAATGTAACCTCACCACCGGGTGTAGTGTTAGTTTCTAATGGTGTTGCCTACAGAGAGTGGAAAAAATGTCGCACTTAAAATCAGCAAATTTTGTTTGAACAGAAGAAGACAAAATTTGTTGAATTTTTGGAGAAAAGCGTTGAAATATTAAAAAAATAAATATATAAAAATGGAAAAAATTAACGCTTTTTATTCACCTTATCTAAATTAGTATATTAGACGCATTGCATCTTCATTCGAAGACGAGGATGCGATTTTACTGTATTGTGTGGTCGACATGACTTCATATGGACATATAAACATGTTCGATAGAAAATGTAAAAAGTGCAATATTATGAGAGGGGTTGGGGCAACATTTGCAATATGTTGTTCAGAATCTAAATCACCATTAGAGAGAAGAGTACCATTATCGATGGACTTTTGTGTGGTGCTTTGTGTTGGAGTGTTATTACTGTGAAGTGAAGTTCTCTCTGTTGAGAGAATTGTGTTTTTTGTTGAACTTGTGTGTGATGATTTATTTGTATTATTGTTTGATGTTTGCGTGGGTGTATGTGTACTGGTAGTTATTTCTTTTTCTTTTGGGGTTATTTTGTTTGTTGTTTCATTTTTTTGTACAATTATTATTATTCTTTTTATACCCACCACCGAAGTATGGGGGTATATTCTTTTTGTCATTCCATTTGCAACACATCGAAATATCCATTTCCGACCCTATAAAGTATATATATTCTTGATCAGCCGAAAAATCTGAGACGATCTAGCCATGTCTGTCCGTCTGTCGAAATCACGCTACAGTCTTTAAAAATAGAGATATTGAGCTGGATTGCACAGTGCACAGATTCGTTTTTTTTGTCCATAAGCAGGTTAAATTCGAAGATGGGCTATGTCAGACAATATCTTCATATAGCCCCCATATAGACCGATCCGCCGTTTTAGGGTCTTAGGCCCATAAAAGCCAAATTTATTATCCGATTTTGCTGAAATTTTGGACAGTGAGTTGAGTTAGCCCCATCAACATCCTTCTTCAATTTGGCCCAGATCGGTCCAGATTTGGATATAGCTGCCATATAGACCGATCCGCCGATTTAGGGTCTTAGGCCCATAAAAGCCACATTTATTATCCGATTTTGCTGAAATTTGGGACAGTGAGTTGTGTCAGGCCTTTGGACTTCCTTCTTCAATTTGACCCAGATCGGTTAAGATTTGGATATAGCTGCCATATAGACCGATCCGCCGATTTAGGGTCTTAGGCCCATAAAAGCCACATATATTATCCGATTTTGCTGAAATTGGGGACAGTGAGCTGTGTCGGGCCCTTTGACATCCTTCTTCAATTTGGCCCAGATCGGTCCAGATTTGGATACAGCTGCCATATAGACCGATCTCTCGATTTAAGGTTTTTGGGCCATTATAGGCCCATTTATTGTACGATTTCGCCGAAATTTGGGACAGTGAGTTGTGTTAGGCTCTTTTGAAATTTGGCCCAATTCGCCCTAGATTAGGATATAGCTGCCTCATAAAAGGCGCATTTATAATCCGATTTCACTGAAATTTGACACAGTGACCATGTTAGTCTTTTCGACATTCATGTCGTATATGGTTCAGATCGGTTTATTTTTAGAGATAAGTACTAAAAAGGACCAATATTTTTTATTTATTTTATTTTATTTATTTGCTCAAATGTTAGCCAAGCCCTAAGACCTTATTTGACTAATGGACTACATTTAATTTAAAATATTATAAAAATTTTTTCTTAAGTATAAATATATAATAATGAATGACTACTCAGTTGAAACAACTTCAATGAAAAAAAAAAACAATAATTTTAAGTATAAATTACATGGAGCAATATACGGATTAACACAAAAAAATGATTGGTGAATGATTGACTACTCTAATAACTTCAGCAACTTAAAGTAGCTGAACACAGTAATTAAAATTCTAAAATTTGATATCAATAAATATATAAATTATGTCTTTTGTGTATTTTTTAAGCAACCCTAAAATCAAAATGAACCAAGAAACATTTAGTTTCGCATTTTATAAAATATTTCCATAAGTATAAATATTTAATAATGGATAAAAAACTGCTCAATTGAGAAAGCTCAAATGAAAAATCAATAATAATACTAATAATATATTACATGAAAAACAAAAGATTTAAAAGAAAACAATAAATCACTTGATGAATGAATGACTACTGGTATTTTATATTTTGTTATACACAATTGAACAATGACTTGTTCTTATTAGCATTTAGTCCAAATCGGAACATATTTCAATATAGCGCTATGGGGCATAAGGTATGCATTTTGTACCGGATTTTGACGAAAGGTGGTTTACATATATACCCGAGGTGGTGGGTGTCCAACTTAACGCCTTTTTACTTGTTCATTGCATTCAGCTATGGCATTTTCAAGTGTGTCGGTGCGTATGTCAAATGTTGCTGGTTTAGGAATGTTTTAATAGCCTCTTTAAATGAACAGTATTTTTTTATTTTGTGCTTCAAAATCTCTGTCCTTTCCTTTGTACAATTTCGGGACTTTGTTTTTTATTTGCTCGATGGCTATGATTGCAGTTCGCGCATTGAACTATATTGCATGGAGTTGGATCATGGAAAGCTGAGGAACATATTTCACAAATTGCAGTGTTCCTTAGTGTGACCCAACTCTTTTTGGAATTTCATACAAATGAATGCTTAGTATGTGAGTCGGCGTATTGGAGACTACCCAATCCTTGTAAGAAGTAGAAGTAATCTTCCGGCAGTCCACAACCTCTTGTAGTTTTAAACCATTAATAATTTCTTCTACGGTACGATCAGTGTGGGAATCGCAGTAAACAATTTCTTCTACGGTACGATCAGTATGCGAATCACAGTAAACAAGATCTTTGACCCTATTTAAAGTAGGATGTAACGTTCATGTTATGGGACAGATACCAGCTAGGATTCTCGCTTCAAGGAACCGAATTGTCAGGATTTAATTTTTTAAAAAGAGGAGATTACTATCCCTTGTAAAGATAGTTTTAAGGTGGGTTCTCTGGACATTTCTTGTATAATCTTTGAAACCACAAAGATGTTGAAGCATTTGATCGGTTTATCTGGAATTCTACTCTTCATTATCAACTTTAGTATCAACTTCGGGTAGTCCTAAGGGTTACCTAAACAAGAATCCTAAAAAATTTTCCCCTGAGGAGGAAGCCATAACGACAATCATCCCATGATAGCTGCTTGCACGTTCCGGATTGACCTCATGAATTCCTTCATCGGTAAGGGCTGCCGCCGCACAAAAACATTTTTATTACATTTTTAATGAAAATCTTATATTTAAAAATCAATTTGTGTTTGTTTGTTTGGCTGAACCGATTTTCTTGAAATTTTCACAGATGGTGCATAATGACCCCGTGGTGAAAAAAGGGTACTAAATTTTTTGATATCTGAGGTGGGGGGGGGGGGGGGGTTACCCTCCCCTTACCCTAATTTTCAGAAACACCAGATCTCGGAGATGGGTGGTGCGATTTAAACGAAATTTTGTGTGCTCTCATATAGTACCCTAAAAATAAAAATTTGGAATACAAATTTCGGATGGAGTACCTAGGGGGGCTGCCCCAACCTAAAACCTACCAAACATATATTTAGACCAATCACGACAATATGGGACTCAAATGAAAGGTATTTAGGATAAGAAAAGGTATCTGATATCCAATTGTCGGACCAAGTGTTAGGGGGACCACCCCAACCCCCAAAACACCCCTAAATCAGACATATTTACCGACCATAGCAATATGGGACTCAAATGAAACGTATTTGCCAGTAGAATACGTATCTGATATCCAAATGTGGTGACCACGTTTCTGGGGGCCCACCCCTTTCCCAAAACACCCCCCAAACATGACTTATTTACTGACCATGGGAATATGGGGCTTAAATGAAAGGTATTTGAATGTGGAATTCGAATCTGATTTCCAAATATGGGACCAAGTGTTTGGGGGGCCGCCTCTCACCAAAAACATCCCCCAAAGGGGACAAATTTACGACCATTGCAGTATGGGGCTCAAATGAAAGGTCTTTGGGAGTAAAGCACGAATTTGATATCAATATTCGGGAAATAGTAAGTATTTTCTGACTATTGCAATATGAGGCTCAAATAAGATGGTTTTTAAAGTGGAACACGAATCCGCTATATATTTTCAAGGCCAACTCACTGAGTGGCCGCCCATCCGCCAAAACTCCCCTTAAGACCGCCATGTTTGCCGACTATGGAAATATGGGGCTCAAATTAAAGGTATGTGAGAGTGGACCACGTATCTGATATCAACATTAGGGGCCAACTGTCTAGCGGACATCCCACCACCATAACAATCCCCAAATTGGACGTATTTGCTCACCAAGACAATTTGGGTCTTAAAGAGAGTGGAACTAAATATTCATAGTTTTTAGGGACCTCAAACCGGACATATTTGCTGACTGTTGCAATACGGAGTTTAAATGAGATTAGAAACCGAATTTGATATCCAATTTTGAGGGCAATGGCAATATACGGTTCAAATAAATGATATATAGATATATGAGAATAGAGCACGTTGCTGATATATTTTCCGGGCTTAGTGTTTGGGGGACCACCCCAATCCTCAAAACACCCCTAAATCGGACATATTTACCGACCATGACAATGTGGAGCTTAAATGAAAGGCATTCGGGGCTAGAGCAAGAATTTGGGCATCACCCCTTTCCCAAAACACCCCTAAAGGGAAAAAATTTTCGACCATGCCAATATGTGGCTCAAATAAACGGTATTTGAGATTGGAAAACGAATTTGATAACCTATTTTGGGGTCATGTGTTTGGGGGACGCCTCATCCTGTAAACTCCTCTTAAGCCAATGGCAATATGGGGTTTAAATAAATGATATTTGAGAGAAGAGCACGATGCTGACATTTTTTCAGGGCCAAGTATCTGGGGGACCACCTCTCCCACGAAAACACCACTAAATAAGACATCAAGAGAATATCGGGGTGAAATGAAGTATTTTAAGAATGGAGTACACCTTACATCCAAACTTGCATTCATAGTCCAATAAAGATCATATGGGATTCAGTTAAAGGCACTTATATTGTTCAACTGGTAGTCATGCGATATACTATTTTCGTAGCATGGTATTTCACTAAAAAATCTTTAATTGTCGAAAATAAATATTCCAAGAAAACTTTTGTCCCATATAAAGTGAAAGAAGGCGCAGCGGAGCGGGCCCGGGTCAGCTAGTACAAGAATGAAAAATAAAAAGAAAAACAAACGGAGAACGAAAGAGTTTATCAAAAAAACTAAGTGCGGTAGACTATTGTAAACTGGTAGAAAAAACGACTGCTCACTATGAGTGTTGAACATTAAATGTGTCATTTAATTTAAAAATCTTATTTGTTATATAATTAAAATGAAAAGCGCTTAAATCTATTTTTTTAACAAAATGTTTTTTTTTCTTTGGTAATTCTGTAATGAAACAAAAAATGTAGTTAGCGTTTTTTGTTTATTCTGGAAGGCAAATGTCCGATGCATCTTGCCTGAAAATTTCAGGCGGATACAATAGTAAATAACAGTTGTAACGATTTGAAAAAAAGCCCGTCAAGTTTTTTACTTCTCCTGTAAAGAGAAAAAAAAATCGAGTTGGCCTTTTTTATATGAAACCATTGATATGCATTTCTATACTAAAACCAGTTTTTTTTTTATTTTGGGATGTAAGATGGAATTAACGCAATAATTTTGTATGAAATAACACGAGTGCGCTTTCGTAACGAATGAAATTTCATATCGTATTTTTATAAGGAATACTCGATTTAAACATTCGCGTTCTTAAATTTCAAAAATTCCGTTCAACGAAGCGATACATAATTCCCAATAGAGAGATTTCGAACAATTTGCATGCAGTAATTCGGCCTCAATTATTTGTAGAGCAAGATATACATATATATAATCCAAGATATATTGGGTTGCCAAAAAAGTAATTGCGGATTTTTCATATAGTCGGCGTTGACAAATTTTTTCACAGCTTGTGACTCTGTAATTGCATTCTTTTTTTTGTCAGTTATCAGCTGTTACTTTTAGCTTGCTTTAGAAAAAAAGTATAAAAAAAGTATATTTGATTAAAGTTGATTCTAAGTTTCATTAAAATTGCATTTACTTTCTTTTAAAAAATCCGCAATTACTTTTTGGGCAACCCAATAATTATATCTAAGGCCAGATATAGTATATATAGCATATGTTTTTGGATATAATTATATATAGCCGATATAGATATATCTGGTCCTAAGTTTAACTATATCTACTACCAGATATAATTATTAAAGCCTCAGATATTAGAGAAGAAATCACTACATTGTACAGCAGCGACAGCGCCGAGACTGTACGGCCTGCCGAAAATACATGAACCTAACATGCCCCTCAGACCCATAGTATCATCCACAAATGTACCATGCTATAAATTATCGAAATAAATCGGAAAAATTCTACAAAATATAATATCAATAGATTACAACATCAAAAACTCCATAGATTTGAAACAAAGACTCAAGGACACAATAATCGAACAAGATGAAATTCTTGTTTTCGTTGACGTTATTTCCCTCTTTACAAATATACCGGTAAACTTGGCCATCAAAATAATAATAAATAAATGGGATATTAGCAAAACACATACAAATATATTCAAAAACATAATTCTTGCAAATACTCAATTACTCCCTTAACGATAACAACTATTTAAACTACGACAATGAAACATACCACAAGATATTTGGAATGCCAATGGGAAACCCTCTTTCCCCTATACTAGCAGATATATTGTAGTTTTAGACGATCTTCTTGACAATGCTATACATGATTTAAATAACAACAACACCACAATAAAATTCATATGCAAATATGTTGATGACACGCTATTGATAATTAAGTAAGATGACTGAGATAAGATACATGACATTTTTAACAAATACAACCAGAATATACAATTTACTTTTGAAATAGAAAAGGACAACCATATAGCATATCTAGATACAAAAATATGGAGAAATAACACTTCGATACAAAAAAATACTTCGTCAACATAAATGGTCTTAATAAATAAGCGGCAATGGGTTATTAATAGGAATTGTCGTTTTAAATAGATCTAATACAATGCTACCCTATCATATTTATTTTCAGGAAAGAAAGGAAAAAAAGCAAAAGGAACGGTTTTATCTCTACAAACATTTTTGTCAAATGGGGAGACGCCTCCATTAGGAACAACTCAGGTGGCCAAAAACGTAAGAAATATTGATGGTGATGACAGCGATGATGATGATAAGGTGCTGACATTAGTTTGCAACCTTCCCACTGCGCCTAGAGCAAACAGAGCATTTGATGAAAACCATGTTCCCTATAAGGCTCCATTTATTGCTTATGTTACCAATTTGCCTTTCGACATTACTGAAGAAGATGTGTACACATTTTTTAATAACAATAACATTGTGTCGGTACGTCTACCGAGAGAAGATGGAGAAACCGGAAGGGTTCGTGGATTTGGCTATATTGAATTCGAGACCCGAGATGGCCTCATACACGCTCTAGGTTTACCTGATCCTTCTATTAAAGGCCGCCGTATACGAATCGAGTTGTCGAACGAATCAGACCAAAGCTCTAGACAAAGGGGAAATCGAAGAAATTATGAAATGCCATCTAATTCAGAAAATAGAGAATCTACAAATTGGAGACGCGACAATATAAAGAAAGAAGTAAATAACATTGAATACGATCGGGGGGATCAAACTTATTCACACGGAGAAACTTCATGGCGATCTCGTCAACGCCCTAAAGAAATGCATGGAAAAATGATGATGGAAAATAAAGACGATTTATTGCTTGAACGCCCAAGGTTAAACTTAAAGCCACGAACATTGCCTCTTCCTGAAAATGACAAGCCAATGAATAGAAACGAACCACTTTCTAGTGAAAAGTTAAATACTCCATCTAAACTCTCTGGAGCATGTTCAGAAAAAATATTTGGTTCTGCTAAACCAGTTGACACTACGGCAAGGGATTTAGAAATTGAACAACGTATTGATATTCGAAGACAAGAAACACTACAAAAAGTTATCGATGTGTCTATTGGAAATATACATAATGAAAATACGGAATCTGTGGAATCAAACTGGAGAAAAAGTAATGTTAAATTAGAGAACCAACAGCAGGACCTACAGAAAAAAGGTAACTAAAGTAATTTTTATACAAATAATGTTTCCACATTTATTTATTTATGAGGTAAAAAACTCGTGCTAAATCTACATACGAGGTTTGTTAAAATTAACCGTGATTTTAATTTTTTTTTTCAAAAGTATTTATTTATTCATCAATAACTATCTTGTCTCCTTCAAAACAATCCCCAGATATCTTTTCCGTTTTTTCCAATTCTCGAAACACTTCTGAAACTTGCTTTTTGGTTAAACAAGACTTAATACAGTTTCTTTGATCCATTTTTCAAATAGTAAAAAATCGAAGAGCACGTCTAAACGTGACAAACTTTTTTTTGTGTTGTGGATGAATAATGGCGAAACTAGTCATGCACCATAAGCCAGATTAAAACAACCACACAGCATCCGGTTATTACAACGATTGGGTCAAAACCAAATGTTGATGTTGAGTAAAAATAAAATCGATTGTTTATATTGAAGGAGCTGCATAGATTGAGTATGCGTAGTGATAATTATCTTAAGATATCAAAATCACTGTTGGTTTTCTCAAGTTTCAAGTCGCATATATCCAATGCTATAAAATAAAAACGATAGCATACAAATGAAAAATACATATAAATATGGAAAGGGTGCAAATATCACAGGTAATGTTTTCTTAATATATTCAAAAGTAGATCCGAGCTTTCAATATGAAAGTGACTATTTTTTTGTATTAAACATTAAACATCTGAAATCCTATTCTGCTTTCATTATATTCTGGCAATCAAATACTGCATGTTGGGTCGAGTCCTCAACCATGCAAGTCCCGCGTGGTGATGTGGCCGCACGAATCTTAAATAAGTAAGGCATATCATATGCAACACCCTTTCGGCCCTTCTGCATAGCTCGTTCGGAACCTTACCCTTAGAAGTATTATAACTTCGTCTGTTCCAGTCTCTAAGGACCAGGTCCACCCGGCCGGGTCCCCGGTAGTGTGTTGGTCCGCACATTGTTAAAAGCCCCCTCGATGTCAATGCATAACGCCAGTGTGTACGTTTTGGCATCGAAGGATTCTTCTATTTTATGCACAACTTCGTGCAGGGCAGTCTCCACCGACCTTCCCTTCACTGGGCATTCTGTTTGTATTTGAGCAGTTCGCTGGATGTCCTTCTCTTTATCATGGTGTCCACAATACGTCCCATGGTTTTGAGTAGAAAGGACGTAAGGCTTAAAGGTAGAGATGGGTTTCTACCGGGTAAATAACTAACGCTTGGGTACTTATTGGGTAAATACCCAATAAATACCTTTTTGGGTATTTATAATTTTGCCAATATCTTGGGTATAAAAAAATTTTCCAAACAATATTTGATGATTTCGTATTTTTTGTATATTAACCTGATCTTCTGATCTCAAAAAGTCGAATTTTAGTTATAAAGGGTGATTTTTTTGAGGTTAGGATTTTCATGCATTAGTATTTGACAGATCACGTGGGATTTCAGACATGGTGTCAAAGAGAAAGATGCTCAGTATGCTTTGACATTTCATCATGAATAGACTTACTAACGAGCAACGCTTGCAAATCATTGAATTTTATTACCAAAATCAGTGTTCGGTTCGAAATGTGTTCAAATTTTGACAAATTTTGTTCAGCGATGAGGCTCATTTCTGGTTGAATGGCTACGTAAATAAGCAAAATTGCCGCATTTGGAGTGAAGAGCAACCAGAAGCCGTTCAAGAACTGCCCATGCATCCCGAAAAATGCACTGTTTGGTGTGGTTTGTACGCTGGTGGAATCATTGGACCGTATTTTTTCAAAGATGCTGTTGGACGCAACGTTACGGTGAATGAACACATTTCGAACCGAACACTGATTTTGGTAATAAAATTCGATGATTTGCAAGCGTTGCTCGTTAGTAAGTCTATTCATGATGAAATGTCAAAGCATACTGAGCATCTTTCTCTTTGACACCATGTCTGAAATCCCACGTGATCTGTCAAATACTAATGCATGAAAATCCTAACCTCAAAAAAATCACCCTTTATATAGCCGCTATATAGACCGATCTTCAGACTTAAAGTCTCGAGGCAATAAATTGGTAATTTTTCATCCGATTTCGATGAAATTTGGCACAGTGAGTTCTGGTAGACCCCTATTTAATTCTCCGAAGTACAGTTCAGATCGGACTATATTTGGATATAGCTGCCCTTAGACCGACCACCCGATACGATATTAAAAAAAAAAGGTTTAGAGAGGAGCCAAAACTCACTGTTTCAAATTTCACCAAATCGAATGAAAAATGCTCGTTTTATGGGCTCAATACTCTATTTCGGGAGACCTGTCTATAAGGCAGCTATATCTTAATATGACGATATTCAACAAAAAGGTTTAGAGAGGTACCGGAACTCGCTGTGCCAAATTTCATTGAAATGGGATGAAAATCCCACACACACAGCACAGCGAGTGAGCCTATAAAAGAAACCTATGTTTCTTTTATAGGCTCATTACACAATACAGCTATATCCAAATATGGTCCAATCTGTACCAAATTTGATAGGAATGGGTAGGGGTCTAACAGAACACACTGTGCCAAATTTCATCGAATTCGGTTAATAAATGGATCTTTATGGCCTCAATACCCTATATCGGGAGATCAGGTGGTCGGTCTAAGGGCAGCTATATCCAAATGTAGTCCGACCTGAACTGCATTTCACAGAATTGAATAGGGGTCTACCAGAACTCACTTCATCGAAATCGAATAAAAAATGGTCAATTTATTGGCTCAAGACTTTAAGTCTAGAGATCGGTCTATATCGCAGCTATATATAACTAAAATCCGATTTAATGAGATCACAAGGCCAGGTTTACACGCAAAGAATATGAAATCATCAAAAAGTTTTTTGAAAAATGTTTTTATACCCAAGATATCTGCAAAATTACAAATACCCAGCTTTTGGGTATTAATTTAATTTACCGGGAAAATACTTTTTGGGCATTTACCCATCGCCCATCTCTACTTATGGGTCTGTAGGCCTTTGGTTTCCCATAACTTGCCTTGCCGGGCAAGTTTTAATTAATATTTAAGCGATTGCATAAATATTGTAAACGAGGCTTCGGTAAGGGTTTGGTCGTTAGATCTGCTAGTTGATTCTCAAAAGATACTTGGCACGTTGGCATTGAACCTTCTGTGACCTTTTCACGTATGAAGAAATGCTTCCAATCAATGTTTTGTTCGTTTATGAAATTCTTGGTTCTTTGATATACGAATTGCAGCCGTATTGTCAATTTTTATTATTGGAATGTCCTTATAATTTATTATGTCCTTGAAAAGTCGGTTTAGCCATATTACTTCTTTTGGGGCTTCACTTGAAGCTATAATTTCTGCTTCAGTTGTTGAAGTTGACACTGTTGGCTGTCGTTGACTCATCCAAGATAAAGCTCCACCTGCATAGGTTGCAACAACACCTGTTGTAGATCGTCCTGTACTGACACATCGACCATAGTCAGCATCACTATAACATTCTAATATTTTGGGTCCTTCTTTATTTTAAGCTATTCCAACATCTATGGAACCAGATATATATCTTAATACTCCCTTGAGCCTCTGAATACTTCACCAGTGTAGTTGTCAAGGTGTCTTGATAGATAATTGACAAAATCTTGTCTTGTTCCTAGCATCAAATACATCAGAGCATCTACTGCTTGTCTATAAGGAAACTCGATTCATGCTTTCCCTGGTTTTGAAATACATCTATCTTTCGTCTGCTTGATTCTGTTGAGTGTCAAGACCCAGGAACTCCGCGACTAAGATGGGGTGCGTCCAAGGCTCTGGGTCTGAGTCATGTGGGTCTGGCTGGGCAGTTAAACAGGTGACGTGTGGTCTCTAGTTACAATCAGGACATACATCTTGCACATCGGCGTCAATCCTTGCTCTGTAGGATTTGAGGCGGCTGCATCTGCCGGAACGTAATTGAGCCAGAACTACTCAATTTCTTCAGGTGCAATTGGAGGCAGTCGTTCTCCAAGGACTACATTCACCCGGTAGCTATTTACCGCATCTGCTATCGTGTCTGCATAAATGTTGTCTAGACGATGATGTTTTGGATGGTCTCTGCTATAACAGCCCAAAAGGTATTGCTTAGACAGCATATAGTTATGTCTTCGCACTGGTAGGATCTTTGTCTCCTGATGGAGGTGGTCCGCATGAGTATTGGAAATGCTTCTATATATGTGGAATTGAGTTAATAAGAACACACACTAATTGAATAATAAAGGGTGATTTTTTTGAGGTTAGGATTTTCATGCATTAGTATTTGACAGATCACGTGGGATTTCAGACATGGTGTCAAAGAGAAAGATGCTCAGTATGCTTTGACATTTCATCATGAATAGACTTACTAACGAGCAACGCTTGCAAATCATTTTCAGTGAATGGGCCCTAGAAAAGTTGGCAGAAAATCCGCTTTTTATCGACAAATTTTGTTCAGCGATGAGGCTCATTTCTGGTTGAATGGCTACGTAAATAAGCAAAATTGCCGCATTTGGAGTGAAGAGCAACCAGAAGCCGTTCAAGAACTGCCCATGCATCCCGAAAAATGCACTGTTTGGTGTGGTTTGTACGCTGGTGGAATCATTGGACCGTATTTTTTCAAAGATGCTGTTGGACGCAACGTTACGGTGAATGAACACATTTCGAACCGAACACTGATTTTGGTTATAAAATTCAATGATTTGCAAGCGTTGCTCGTTAGTAAGTCTATTCATGATGAAATGACAAAGCATATTGAGCATCTTTCTCTTTGACACCATGTCTGAAATCCCACGTGATCTGTCAAATACTAATGCATGAAAATCCTAACCTCAAAAAAATCACCCTTTACAAAGGTTTATTTGAGAATGAGAAAATATTCTTTAGAATTGACAGCATGTATAATACATTGAAAATTAATGCTATCTATGTGAATATAACAAAAGAAATAATAAAGTTAATTATTCAAAGTCGATTGATACTCCAACAATGAGAACTGAATATACAGTCCGTCGCAGTTCGGAGGTCGGCATTCTGACAGATCTGAATATTATTCGACTGCGTGTCACAAAGCTGACTGGCGCTACATAACTTACCACAGGCCGGCCAATTGCTTTGTATGTAATAAACAAGGTTTCTTTGTCTGCACCCCAAGTGCTGCCGGCAGGTGACTTGAGGACATTGTTTTTACTTTTGACTTTATCGCAAATTGCTGTGGCATGTGGGGAAAATGTATAAGAGCTGTCAAATGTGACGCCAAGTATTTTGGGACACTTGATGGTCGGAATCATTTCTCCATCGACCATCACAGCCAGCTCGGCATTCACCTCACGCGTATTTGTAGTGAACAATGTGGCTGAAGATTTGGTGGCAGATATCTTCATATTTCTTGCAGCGAAATATGAGGCAAGTTCGTTGAGGTAGACGTCAACAATGCGTTGGGGGCCTGATGTAATGATCGTACAATCGTCCGCATATAATACGATATCTATGCCGTCTGGAGGGGGTGGAAATGAGGATGGGTAGAGGTTAAACAGTGGCGGAGATATCACCCCAACTTGGGGAACTCCCTGTTTCATTCTACGGTGCTCTATTCTTATCCCTAAATTCCACAAATGACTGGCGACCACACAGAAATTCGCGACCCAGAGTTTAAGGACTGGCTGGAGGGACGTGTTGTTTGTTTGGCAGTTTGGCATGGCTGACCGTGTCGAATTCCTTCGATATCCAGTACACGAGGACCGTGCTATCACATGGCCTGGGCTGATTGAAGCCACGGCAATGTGTGCGGTGATGGCATGCAAAGCAGTTGTTGTGTTATGCAGTCTTCGAAATCCATGTTTATGCTCGGCGAATGGAAATTCTCCTACGTGGCTCGGGAAGAGTAATGCCTCAAGCGCCTTTGCTACTCATGAGAGAAGGGAGATCGGTTTGTACGACTCCCCCAAATTTGGGTCCTTTCCAGCGGGATCACTGCCCATTTTTCCGACATCGGGAACTATAAGAGTATTCAAAGATTCTAGAGATTCCGTCGGGGCCCAACGCCTTGGATGATTTGGTGCCACGGATGACATTCGTAACATTGCCCACGGTAAATTGTGATGGCTGTCTGTCGGCTCGGAGACCACGGATGCGGCGAACGGCTCTCCTTCTTGCCCTGTCACTCTCGGAATGCACAATAAATTGACGGTTGAACAACCTGGCGCATCTCTTCGGATCAGTTACGGTTACTTCGGCATAAGTGACTGAGGTCTTGTCATCCCGTCTACCGGGGTTCGAAAGTGACTTAACATTAGACCACAGCTTGCCTAAAGCGGTGCCTAAGTTTCATTGCTCCAAGTGTTCCAGCCACAAATTCCGCTTATTATCGTTGACTACCCTGTTTATTTCCAGATTCAGCTCGCTGATTCTGGGGCTAGCGGGGTCCATAGCATGAATCCCATCACGCTCATCTGCGAGAACCACTGCTTGCGCCGAGAAATTGGGCCGCACTTGGGGTATTCGACCGGTTGGTATAAATCAAACGGCTCTATCGTTAATGATGTCTCAGAATTTCCTCTCGGCAACTAGGACATCCGAAGGGGGTGGCAGTTAACTGAAGCGGCGATTAGTGTACTCTCTGCAGCCAGCCCAATCGACCTTCCTCTGATTGATAAACGTTCGGCGCTCAGAGGTTATGAAGTCGGGAGGTCGGTCGATGGTGAGAATTATGTGGAGGTGGTCTGACCCCAAAGAGATAATGGCTTGCCAGGATACGTCCTCAGGAGATCAGGGGATGCAATAGAAATGTCTGGCGAGCTGCTACACCTTCTCGTTATCCTAGTGAGGGCAGCATCATTCACTGTGCGAAACGTGGACCTTTCAGTCTGCTCTGTCAAAGCTATGCCACGCTCGTTACCAAGGGGAGAATTTCATGAAACGTGATGCGCATTAAAGTCCTCTAGAACCAGACTATTATGGCCAGATAGCAACCCACTAATGTCGGAGTTGTAAGCTTGGCTATTAAGTGAGGCACTGCTACCAACCGGCGGTATGCATTCTGCAAGTGTTGGTCAGCTTTGTCTCCTGGATCGCTGCTACTCCCGTGTTGAAGTGAGGCCAGAGCAACATCGGAAATGTACCCTCTCCATGCACCGGTTACACCTCACCGACACCGACCGATGATGGAGGCGGTCCTGGCAAACCAAACAGAACCAGGGTCCGGGGTTCTTTTCAATCCCGGTACGGATCAGAAGCGTGCGGAGAAGGCACTCCGGGATGTGCCTCTCTCATGGCGAAAAAAGATGAACACGTACACTGAGGCGGCAGCCCTTGACGATGAGGGGTTCCATCGGGTCGATCCGGTACGTACAACCGGCTGTCATGTATTCTCCATTGGTGCTGAAACAGGACGACACTCTGAGAAATTAAATCTTTCCAAAATGTTCTTCGTATAAGGCTTTTGAGAGATTCTAGTTTGATCATCGCTGTTTTCAATTTTCATACCAAAAAGTATGATGCCTGATGATTCTTGTTTGAAACGTTGAGTAAAGCGGGCGTTTTGTACAATAGTTAGATGAGTCCAAAAACCTTTGCTAATGTCGCTAGAGACAGTTTGGTTATGACAGTTGTTGACAAGGGAGAAGAACAGGGTTACATACCTAAGAATAATTGCAGTGTGATAGTCAATGGACTGTCATCAGTATACTCCGATGTCCTTGCGGAATTTCTTGGGTCTCCTCCAGTTAGTGACGATGCAGGCTGGTATCGGGGCCGATACAGACAATTTGCCTTCGGTTATCAACGCTCAATTGAAATGTATCGTTATGCGCTAAAAAAGATTGATTGGCCAGGTGCAGTGCTAGATTTGGGAAGATATTTCTTCTCGACCAATGAAAGTTGACCAAAGGAAGATACTCCTTCTCGACCAATGGCGCATGCTTGAATACCAAGGATTCCCTCAAATCCTGAATCGATACTTTGTATACTAAGGGAATGTAATCCCAATCTTTCAACCACCGACAGGGAGATTGGATGAGGCAGTTAGTGACCGGATCTCTCGCAGATCCAGAAGTTCTGAAGGGGTTGTATCCCACGGATTCAACAAGTTGAAACTGAATGTCTGTGAACTATCGACCACATCGCTAAAGTCTGGCGGATTGCAGGAAATCCCCCTGCGACAATCTAAACAGGAGGGGATGGCATCGAAACGGGAACGACAAGCTCTGTGTGGGTGACTCATCCGGTTGATTGGGCTCAAGTACTGACTATGGTTTGATTTCTACAGATAAATTTACACTATTGTAAGGTCGCTTCGGCGGCACTAAAGGTCCTCCTGATGGCAGGGGGATTTGACGTGGTTCTTATCCAGAAACCATGGGTGTGTGGAGGGATGGTTCGTGGACTACGGGGAATGGGAGACACAGAGCCTGTATTCTTGCAAAGAGTAGTCTAAATGCTTTTCTTCTTCCATCGTTAAGCACTGAAGATTTAGTAGTAGCCAGCCTTGAAATAAACGTGTTTTATTACTGACTGGCTTCCCCTTATTCAGATCCCTGAATCGTGTGTCATATATGGGGAAGCCGCCTTAAAATTTTAAGTCGCTAGTTGAAGCCGCTTCTGGTCGCCGGTTGGAGCCGCTTCTGGTCGCTGGTTGAAGCCGCTTCGGATGTCAACGACAGGGGTGAGCTGCTTATCGAATACCTTTGTATCGGAAAATATGCAAATGTGCAAGAATACACGACTGGGAAGTATTGAATGGTTATAGCTTCTCTGATCATCGTTATGCTAGTTCCATCCTTGGAGAAAATACTGCAGAATTGTTCCTTCCGTTAAACGGAAGAAAGGCTGATTAGAATAAATTTCAGCACAAATTCTGCACGTCTATCACTTCTAGTTCAGACAAGGAAGTGGAAACTACGGAGGATAAGACATAGTGGTCAAGCGTATCACGAAGGCCCTGAATGACTCGCTTGTGTCACCATGTCCTAGTGCCAAGCCAAGGGGCAAACAGCGACCACCATGGCAAACCCCAGAGCTGGTTGGTTTAAGAAAGGAGAGCAAAAGCTACATGGAGCACCAAACATCTATAAGGCTGAGTTAAGAAAATATAAGGGCGAGATGAGAAAGGCTCAGAAAAAATACTGGGTAGAATTGTGCAGCTCCGAGGAGGATACATTTGAGGCCTCTAGGCTAAAGAAGATTCTGTCCTCGAGACCTATTACGGTGGGGTGTATTCAAAAGTCAGAGAATGTATGGACAGCGTCTAGTGAGGAAACACTAGAATTACTCGTTGATACACATCTCCAATGGTCAACGTGGCTCCAGAAGAGGTCACTGGTATGCATTCGTCCGAGGCTATTAGAGAAATTGTGTCTGAGCCAAAAATCCTTTGGGAGATAAGAAGTTTCGACTGCTTTAAGTCGCCAGGCCCTGATGATGTGTCACGCGTTGAATTATAAGCTGTGTCTGATAGACTGGTTTCCTGGCTTAGGGATATCAGAGTGTCATATGTACCTTCGGAATGGAGGGACACGATGGTCGTATTCATTACGAAAGCAGGAAAACCCTACCACACGAAGGCGAAAGATTTTCGTCCTATTAGTCTATCATCCTTCATGCTGAAGACTCTTGAGAGGTTCATAAAAAAATATGTTAGGGCAAAGATCCCTGGAGATCGCCTGTCGCGGCACCATGCATATAGTAAAGGCAAATTCACGACCTAGCCGGCAACATAGAGGGTTCTCTCGCTTTCACGGAATATACAATGGTAGCATTTCTTGACATGAATGTGTAAAACCGACGTGAACCATGAAGGAGTTGGCGTTTCTAGGCATCAAAGCTACCGTAAGAAAGTGTATTATACTTACTAAAAGATGCATTACAGCAGGTTTGGGATCTGTGGATCTAAAAAGATAGGTCAGCAAAGGAACACCTCAAGGAAGTGAACTGTCTCCTCTACTTTGGAATATAGCCATTAACAATATATTATTGTCTCTGAAGAAAAAGGTGTAAAAGTGGTCGGTCGCGCAATTGTCACGTCATGAGCATATGACGTGACAATTGCGGTTAGGGGAAGTTGCCCAGCACTCTAAGAGATATACTTTAGGAAGCTCTACGTGCAAAAGCAAAGTGGGCTACCGAAAGTGGTCTAGGTATAAATCCGTGCAAGACAGAAGTAGTTTCTTTCAGCAGGAGATACAAGTTTCCTATAGTGGAATCTGTCTTCTTGGGAGGAGAGAACACATACCTGGGTGTTTTGCTGGACAGGAAATTATACTTCAAATCCAACATTTTGGAAAGGGCAAGAAAGGCAACTCTTCCCTATACACCTGCAAGAGAACCATTGGCAAACGTTGGGGTTTAAACAGCGTATTATGCATTGGGTATATACTGCAGTTGTCAGACCTATAATGCTATATGGTGTTGTGGTCTGGTTTACGGCGATTCAAAAGTCCACCTGCTGCTCAATACTTTACCGGATCCAAAGGATAGCTTGTTTGTGCATCACAGCCGCACTGAGGACGACACCATCTGATGAACGTATTTCTGAACACAAAAACCGGCCTCAACTGTCGCAGATCTCTGAACGAGATGGCTGAACAATTCCTGGGGTACTGGAATCTCTTGCGACATGTTGGCTGTTGCCTCTTGTGACATGTTGGCTGTTTTCAGGACCAGGCCCAAAGGACAACGAATGATAGATGGTTACAAAGAGGGGGCTGTGAGCATTCCAAAACTATGTGGCCTAATCTAGATCTGAGGAGGTCTACTGCTTTGCTGTCATTGGCTAGAAAGATGTCTCAGTCATTTTGTCCGTCATGACAGATCACTGTCTAATCGGAAAACATGCTGACAGGCTGAAAGCTGCCAGGAATGACTTTTGCAGAAGCTGTGAGAACATCGAAGAAGAAGAGACTATAAAACACCATCTGTGTGCATGTCCTGCACTAGCAGTCAGAATGGGTTCCACTTTAGGTTCTCATTTCTTTGAGAACCTGTCAGATTTAGCGGATGTGAACATTCTCAAGTAATTGAGCTTTTTAAAGCGAACTGGATAGAAACTAAAAGGCATCTTCCATCTTCTGTTCCTGCGGTATCACAATGGACGTCTAAGTGAGTTTGATGGCAGACTGCCACTTAAACCTAACCTATCAAGAGCCCAGGTGTTTATGGCTTCCAAGTCCTTATAATTTAGGAAAATGCGTCAGTTATTTTCGGCTTGGGACTGCATAAATAGATTTGTACATCATCGGCATATATGTGTATTGTAGTATGTTTCACGCGAGACGGGAGATCGTTAACATAAATACAACGAAAAAAGCAGCGGCAGCCAAAACCGAACCTTGTTGGACACCGCTGTTAAAGGCTGGAACATTACATTTCCAATTGCAATAGATTGCGTACACAGAAAAAATAAAAATTGGTTTTAATCAAGAAGTTAATTGATCCAATTAATTTTTTAATTCAAACTGCTTCAATCATGAAACTGATAATATCAATTAAAGTTTTTTGAAAGAGGAGATTGCATAAAATTTCGATTGCAAATTGTATATCCAATTAAAAAAATGATTAAAAATGTTTAAATTTTCAATTAATTTTTTAAATTGATCCATCCGAAATATACAATTAACTTTTTAATTGGATCAAAAAATTTAATTGAAAATATGCAAATGTTATATTAAAATTTTCTGCAGAAAGCGCGCTGTATAAGGCGCACTCTCGATTTCGATGCAATATGGTTCACATATGTAAAACTCCTGGAGCACGAATTTGAAACAAACACCTCCGGGTTTTTTTTCCAAAAATTCAACGGAAAATACTGTTTTCCTTATATAAAAGAAAGAGTAGCAAGGCGGGTTCAGGCTAACAGTTATTAATATATATTTTTTCATTAACTATGAATTACATGCATTGGGCAAGTAAACCCAACAGAAAAATATTTATCTAGAATATGTTATAATTAGTTCGATGCTAAAGAAGCTGTTATGCCATTAATATGCATCTTTTGATCATAAATAAAAACAGAATAGCTTTTAGAAATTTAAAAAGTTAGTGGTAAGATGTTTTAGTGTAGTTTTATCGCCTATATATAGAAAGTCTTTATCAAAAATTTAAGCGACCAAACTTTTTCAAATACGGACAGTGCATAATAGTGCGGTTGGGTCTAAAAAGTTTCCGATTCAAAATAAAAAATAGAAAAGATAGAAATTACTGCCTAGAAAACAGCTGTTTTCCCTTTGTAAATTCAATGAATTGGTGAAAGAATCGAGTGACAGAAGAATACAAGTTATTGGTTAATTTTGTTAATTAATTTATGGTTAATTGAATTGTAAAAATTTTCGTGATTTTTTTCTTTGTACGTTCTCGCAGGTAATTGGAAAGTATAGAAACAGCAGTAGGGGAAAAGTTAAAGAAACGATTTAATTTATAGCATAGGGTTTCATGATTAACAGAATCAAACACTTTGGAGTTATCCAGAAGTATTAAACATATAACCATTTCATCATCTATATTGGATCTAATGTCTTCTGTGACGTCATTCAGGGCAGTAACGCAGCTGTGTTTCGGCCGTAATCAAGACTGCTTATTCGAGAAAAGCCTGTGTTCATTAAGGTAGTCACTAATTTGATGATGAACTATTTTCTCAAAAGTCTAAAATTTAGGATGTATATTGTCTTACCCAACAGCATTCGATTTGATCATTGTGCAGCTTTTGTATACATCATCAGGGCAGACCCACCAAAATCAAATTTGGTATATTCGGGAAAGTTTGGTGGATTATAAGCGGACATCATGTTGTATATTCGTGGGTGGTTAGGTTCAGCGGTTGATGGGATATTTAAAAATATGGAATTCATCTCAAAAGGGTTTGCATCAATGGTAAACTGGGGTGTTACGCCGATTCCTGTTTCACGGATGAGTTTCCATTTACTTTTCGAGTCTGTTTCCCTACGAAATTTATCAGCAAAATAACTAGCTTTCGCTCGTTGTATGGCCTTGTTCACTTCTGTTTTTAGGGCCCGAAATAGGTTTAAGGTAATTCAGTTTTGAACCGCTTCCATTGAATATACGCTCTCTTTGAGTTATTATTCTTTGATTGATCTACTAAACCAGTAATTTCTTGATTTATGTTCATGTGTGGTACATAGGGGCACAGACCTATTTAAAAGATACAATAGATGTTCATTCATAAAGTTTAGTTGATCATCAGTTAATTGGATAAAATAGATTTGATTCCAATAAATATTTTGTAACTTGCATTCAAGAGTCCAAAAGTTAAGTTTATTCAAGTTGTGATACTGTGATTGCCGCAATTCCTGTGGAGTTTCGGCATCCAGTTGATCATATATCAAAACTTTGTTTGGTTTTGCTACTAGAAAAAGGTCAAGTAGACTATTTGTAGTTGCCGTAATTAAAATTACCGGAATTACGAGTAATTACGTCATCATAGTGAACAGTTATGTTTGCAATGAAAACTGTGATGCAAATAATATGTACAGCGGTCAAAAAAAGTATTCATCATTAGCAAAATTGATAATAAATTCACTTATTTTGGGTAATTGAAGAAAATTTAAAGTAAACAAATAATGCAGTTTTATGCAATAGTTTATTTTTCGTAATATGTTTTAAAATAAATTCAAAAAATAAATTTAATTAGCGCAAAAAATGCAATTTTATATAATAACACCAAAAACAGAACAAAAAAAGTATTCATCATTGATGTGCTATCATCAAAGTCAAATTCAAATATTATTTGGGAATCCCCCTTTTCTGTTTTATTTAGTAAAGGAGGCTTTGCCCTTGACAGCAAATATTTAATTTCATTGAAAATATAGTTTTTGTCAAAATGGGTCGTAAGCAAAACGAGGTTTCTGATGAGGTAAAAGTTTTGATAATAAAACACCACAGGAATGGTTTAACTCAAAAACTATCAGTGAAATATTAAATAGACCACGATCTACATATCCATCATCAGAAAGTGGACAGAAACGAAAACTGTTGACAATAAACCAAGATCTGGTCGACCAAAAGCACTTTCAGTTGGAGATGTGCGTTGGCTAGTGCGGCAAGTTCAGAAAACTCCGAAGACAAATGCGACCATTCTTCGTAAAAACACTATGGAATATTTAGGGAAGGAAGTTACTACACAAACAATTCGAAATACACTCAAAAGGCATAGTTACAGAGGAAGAACTGCACGTAAGAAGCCCTTTATAAATAAAATAAACCGAGTGAAAAGGCTAAACTTCGCAAAAATGTATGTAAAACAGCCCGAATCATTTTGGAAAACAGTCATTTTTGCAGACGAGAGCAAGTTTAATCTTTTTGGGTGCGATGGAAAGGTCTTTGTTTTGAGCCTGTAATCTTTTTTACAGGCTATTGTTGCAAAAAAATAAAAAAGCGACTATTTAAAGTTTTAATGTGCAAAAGCTCCGATATGAACTTCACTTTATTCGACTGCTTCTTTTCTACGAATGATTTAAAAATTCAATGTATGCAAAAATGATCTCGAAAGTAACAGAATGCATTTACCAAAAAAAAAAAGGTTTATGTACAAAAAGATTTATTTTAAACATACATACAATAGAATTGACCAGTCTATGTAACTACAAATAGACTGGCAAGTGCTTAGATGTACGAGGGAGTATGTATGTTTATTAGTTGTGTGTATAATTGCACTGCTTGCAGGTACCAAAATATGCACTCGCTTTAAACAACAAAAAACCTGAGTGCAGCGCAAGTGCAAGTGCATTTACGCAATACAGGGCCGGACTTGCGGTTAACATCCTCCCCCCGTTGAAGTACTTGGGGCTTCAACAGAAAAATCAATAGGAAGCAAGGCTAGGTTTGTTACTGCTCGCTTAAAGATGCCACAGCTAGTTCGTATGTTCACCACTCGAGCGACTTCATCTTGACCTTTAATAATTTCAATAACTCGTCCCAATTGCCATTTAAGTGGAGGTAAATTGTCGTCTTTAATGAGCACCAAACTTCCTAAAGAAATGTCTACGCCTTTTGCTTGCCATTTTGTTCGCTCTTGCAAGAGAGAAAGGTAGGAGCTGCTCCATTTTCGCCAGAAAATTTGTTGCAATTCAGAGACCCTTTGCCAGCTATTGAGACGACCGAAGTTGACCCATGTCATATTTGGTTCTGGGATAGAGATTAATGGACCGCCTACTAAAAAATGTCCGGGTGTTAATACATCCAAGTCATCCGGATCTTCTGAAAGAGGACACAATGGGCGAGAATTTAAGACTGCTGATATTTGGCACACTAAAGTCCTCAGTTCATCAAATGTTAATGTGTTGAGTCCAACAACTCTGTAAAAATGAAATTTTGCTGACTTTACAGCTGCTTCCCAGAGCCCTCCGAAGTGAGGCGATCTGGGTGGAATAAATTTCCATTCAATACCATCATCGAGGCACTGTTCATGGACTGCGTTTAAATGTGACTGTCTCAAAAACATTTCTTTCAGTTCATTGAGTTCATTTTTGGCACCGACAAAATTTGTTGCATTATCCGACCATATTGTTCTTGGCTTGCCTCTGATGGAAACAAATCGTCGAAGAGCACATAAAAATGAAGGCGTTGATAGGTCTTGTGCGACCTCAAGATGTGTTGCCTTCGTCGAAAAACAGGTGAAGATGCAAACGTAGCATTTTACCGGCGGGCGACTCTTGACTTCGGATTTGTAGTAGAATGGTCCACAAAAATCCACACCAGTTGTGTGAAAAGCTCTATTCGGTCTAACTCTATCCGAGGGTAAATTGCCCATAACGTGTTGCATTAGCTTTGGCCTCATTCTAAAGCATCTAACACATTTGGATATTATAGAGCTCACCAGTTTCTGTCCACCGATGGGCCAAAATTGCTGCCGAATGGCTGCCAATAAACATTGCGCGCCAGCATGCAGCAATTTGAAATGAAAATGCATCACTATAGATCTTGTAATTGGATGGTTTTTAGGTAATATAATGGGGTGACGTGCATCAAACTCCAAATTTGAGTTTTGAAGGCGCCCTCCAACTCGAATCAACCCATTATCGTCAACCATAGGCATCAAAGATGATAATTTGCTGTATGAAGGAATGGCTTTGTTTGCTTTCAATGTTCTATACTCCTCCGAGAAGCAAACTTGTTGAATATTTTTGATTAAAAGGGTTGTCCCAGTTTTGATGTCATCTGGGGTTAACGCTTCAGAAGAACCTCTCAATTTTAAAAATAGAAATTTAGCAATGTACGCAAATATTCGTTGCATTTTTGGAAATGAGTTGTGACACTGTATCGACAAATCGGTTAATGTAGTTGTAAGTAATACATTCCTTCTCCGCTCTGGCAAGTCCTTCAAGTATTCTGTACTACCAGGCCAGGCTGCAGATTCGCTCAAAAGGAAATCCGGTCCACTATTCCACAACGGTGATTTGAGCAGCTCTTCAGGGGTTGCGCCTCTTGATAAAATGTCAGCTGGATTGAGCTTCGTTGGAACATAGCGCCAAGACATTGTTGTTTCGAGTGACTGAATTCGAGAAACTCTATTCGAGACAAAAATATTGAAGTTTGATGGTAGTTCTCGAAGCCAGGATAATACTACCATTGAATCAGACCAACAAAATACATTGCAGCGAAAAGAAAAAGTTTTAACAACATTATCCACGAGTTCGGATAAAAGACATGCCGCTGAGAGTTCAAGTTTTGGAATTGTCAACGTTTTTATAGGTGAAACTCTAGATTTGGAGCATAATAAACAAGATCTTACAATGCCATCTATTTCCGACCGTACATACACGCATGCGCCGTAAGCAGCTAAACTGGCATCACAAAAGCCATGAATCTGGGTAGAGGCGGAGATTACCGAAACGTAGCGTGGAAATGTAAATCGATGAACTGAATCGAATTTGCTAATATAATCGATCCACGATGAGTGTAACATTTGAGGCAAACTTTCATCCCAATCCAAATTTTGCTTCCAAAGATGCTGCATGAAGATTTTTGCCTTGGTGATAACTGGTCCAATCAAGCCTAAAGGATCATAAAGCCGGGCAATAGATGACAATATGGTGCGCTTGGTTACCACCTTCCAATCATTGATGGGGTTGAACGAAAAAATAAAATTATCACTTTTGGGATCCCAAATCAGCCCAAGAGTTTTTGTGATGTCTGTACCATCATGAAATTTCAGAAACTGTTCACAATCTGAAACTGGAACACCTTCAAGAACAGCTGGCTCATTTGAACACCATTTACGAATCAAAAAATTGCCTCGTTTGAGTAACGCCGACACTTGTTGTCTTATGGCCAAAGCTTCTTCAACAGAATTGCCCCCAGAAATCATATCGTCAACATAAAAATCTCGCCGAACAATCTTAGCGCCAATAGGAAAACAATTCTCTTCATCGATGGAGAGTTGGTGCATTGCGCGTATGGCTAAGAACGCTGCTGGTTTTGTACCATACGTAACAGTGTTTAATTTGTAGACCTTTACTTCCTTCATTTCACTTTCTCGCCAGAGGATACACTGAAGATAGTCATCAGGATGGGATACACGTACGCACCTGTACATCTTACAAATATCCCCACTCAGCGCCACCTTGAAAAATCTGTATCTGACTAGTGTATTAAACAATTTCGGTTGTATGCTAGGCCCAGCGTATAGAATATCGTTTAATGACATTCCTGATGTGGTTTTGGCCGAACCATCGAAGACAACTCTTAGCTTCGTCGAAGTACTGTCCAACTTATGGACACAATGATGAGGCAAGAAATATTTGGCTTCAGGTACCTGGGGCGATATTAACGACATATGATTTAAATCAGCATACTCACGAATAAAGGCAGTGTATTGGGCTTTTATTTCCGGATGGCGCCTGAATTTCCTTTCTAAACCATACAGACGCTGTAGTGCTTGTTGGTAAGAGCCTCCTAGGGATGAAACATCTTTGCCTTCGACTTTAGGCAATCGAACCGAATATTCACCTGTAGGTAGCCGGACGAAATTGTTGACGAAATGGGTTTCACAATACGTGTCCTCTTCAATAATGGGCTTAAAGTTGGTTTCAATTTCCCAAAATCCTTTAATAATTGTTGAAAGTTGTGCTTCTTCTTCCTTCAAATCGGTATAAATAACGGCAAGCGAACAAGATTGCCGTGAGCGAAAACTTCCTCCAGCAACTACCCATCCTAGTAAGGTTTTTTGCAAGACTGGTAAGTTGGCGGCAATCTTAATTTGCCCAACTGACATCAAATCGAAGAATAGTTCAGCACCAATCAAGATATCTATGCGATCAGGCTTATCAAATGATGGATCTGCAAGCTGAATATTTTTGGGAATATTCCAATTCGAAGTTTCCAAATTTATGCCGGGTTGATAGTCTGTGATTGTGGGTACAACCATGGCAGCGAATGTTGTAGAAAACTCGCCAATTCTAGATTTTACTACCAGATCAACAGATTTGTTTACATCAACACTTCCATCCCCAATGCCAGAAATGGTGGCTGAAACCCGATTGCAGTCTAAGCTAAGACGCTTGACAAGGCGATTGGCAATCAAGTTAAGTTGCGACGCAGAGTCCAAAATCGCTCGGCATGGAATGAATTCACCAAACCTATTTTTGGCAAGGATGATGGCAGTCGCAAGCAAAACGCTACCACTTGAAGATGAGGACGGCCCAGATGAGATGCCGGTGGATGACGTCAGCACCGCTTGAGTGCTCGATGGTTCCACAGGTTGCGATGATGTTGAAGGATGTGGCGTAGATGGTTGCTCCATATGCAACATAGTATGGTGTTTTGATGAACATTGCCGACAGCAGCCTGAGAAACATGTTTTCAAGGAATGCCCCTTACGGAGACAATTCAGACATAATTTGAGCCTTTTTGCTTCTTTGAACCGAAGAGAGGGAGAGAGGTTAGAAAACTGTGGACAATTTACAATAAAATGGTCCACTGAGTCACAAAAAACACAGGATGGCGATTTGGCTCCTGCAGCCACATGCACATGACGATTCTTGGGGTTTTGTTTCTTGGTGTTCTGGTGTGTTGAATCCATGTTTGTGACAGAGTGCTCCAAATTTTCGAGCATACGACACCTTTGGTCTAAAAATGATGACATGGAACTCCAACTGGGCAATTCATTTGCCACCAAGCTCTCTTCCCACTTAATCTGTGCGGCCATGTCCATTTTTGATGTTGCCAAATATATTAAAAGACCATCCGCTATTTGGCCTTTGGAGGTAATGGTCATCATAGCACGTAAATGCGAATTCATTTTGTCACTAAGATGTCTAAGGCCTACAGCAGAACCATTTTCGACAGGTTTCAGGGAAAATAATTCTTTAATGTGACTCTGAAAATGTAATAATTTATTATCGAATCTATTTTTCAATAATTTTACCGCTTCCGCATAGTTTTTCTCGGTCAGCTCCAATGAAGAAACAGTGTCTAGAGCGATACCAGTAAGGCTAGAACGAAGATGATGAAACTTCTCTAAAACACTGAGATCCGTGCTGCTGTCGACAACCGTGGTAAACAAGGAGAAAAAGTTCGGCCAATCTGCATAACCTCCACTGAATTTGGGCAACTGAATTTCTGGAAGCCTAGTTTTTCGCATGGCCGATGAATTTTCACCAAGCGAACCACCATCAATAGAAAATTGACGCATCGTTGAAGACCTAAGGTTTGATTCTGACCTTTGAATAACATTCAATCGCCTGGTCAATTTAGCCTTCGCATCCAAGTATAGAGTTGTGAACCTCAGGCGCCCATTATATTCTTGTTCGACGGTTAATATTTCCTCCAATGCTGATTGAGCGTCTTCAAATGATGCGTTTATTTGGTCCACAAAGTCGAGACGGACGGACAAATCGGCCAAATCATATTGGGCCAGCTGCTCGCTTGTTAGGCTTTTGATTAATGTCTCCAACTGCTTCTCCATCGCTGATATTTTAGTTCGGAACGGCAAAACATTTTCAGCAACTTCCCCATTAATGGTATCGGTACCTTGATCAGTTACAGGCATTTTTCACTGTTCCACTTTCCAAACGATATATTTTTAAACGATAAAGTACTATCCGAATTGATATTTTTTTTTATATTAAATTTTTGTGATTACAACACTTAATCACGTCGGGGTCACCAATGTTTTGAGCCTGTAATCTTTTTTACAGGCTATTGTTGCAAAAAAATAAAAAAGCGACTATTTAAAGTTTTAATGTGCAAAAGCTCCGATATGAACTTCACTTTATTCGACTGCTTCTTTTCTACGAATGATTTAAAAATTCAATGTATGCAAAAATGATCTCGAAAGTAACAGAATGCATTTACCAAAAAAAAAAAGGTTTATGTACAAAAAGATTTATTTTAAACATACATACAATAGAATTGACCAGTCTATGTAACTACAAATAGACTGGCAAGTGCTTAGATGTACGAGGGAGTATGTATGTTTGTGTACAGAAAACCAAATACAGAGCTTGAAGAACGAAACACAGTTGCTACTGTAAAACATGGTGGAGGTGGTTTAATGGTTTGGGGGTGTATGGCGGCTTCAGGAGCGGGAAATCTTGAAATTATTAATGGAGTAATGGATCATAAGTATTACATTGACATTTTAAAGAGGAATTTAAAAGATAGTGCTGTAAAACTTGGGCTTGGTAATAACTTTCAATATTATCAAGATAATGACCCCAAACATTCTGCTTTAAATACCAAGATGTGGATGCTGTATAACTGCCCCAAAGTCATTAAAACTCCTCCTCAAAGTCCCGACTTGAACCCAATTGAACATCTTTGGGAACATCTCGAACGCAAATTGAGAACGCGCAATTTTTCGAGCAAGAGTCAAATGCAACAGGTGATAATGGAGGAATGGACTAATATAGACCAAAATATAACCGCTAAATTAGTCCAATCGATGTCAAACCGTTTAAAAGAAGTTATAAGACGCGGTGGTCGAATAACAAAGTATTAATTTTTTTAAATTATGTTATTTATTTTTTTGTTTTTTTGCAATGATGAATACTTTTTTTGTTTAATTTTTTGTGTTCAGCTGTAAAATGGCCCTTTTTGTTCCAATAAATACTATTTTTTTCTTTAAAAACAATGAAATTGTGTACATATATATCACACAAGCACTACTGCATCATTAGTTTAATATGTTTTTATTCCAATTGTCTTTTGTAGACTTAATAAAAAAAAAACATTGAATGATGAATACTTTTTTTGACCGCTGTATGTTCATCACTCCTGGCTTCCCATTTGGATTTGGACTTCTTGTTTAAAACGAAAGCCTTACATCCTATTTGGCGTAAATGTTTCACGCAAGGTTTCTTACCAGTCCATATTTCTTCAGGACTTTTTTCATTGTTTAGATTTGTCGGACATCTGTTTCTTATATACACTGACGTGTTAATCAGTTCCGCCCACAAGGAAGTTGGTAAATCAGCATCTAACATACAGGAACGACCCATTTGCACCAAAGTACGATTCATACGTTCGGAAACGCCGTTCTGTTGAGGGGTGTACTCCACTGTTAGCTGACGTTTAATTCCATTTTTCTTCAAAAAATTCGAAAAATCTGCCCCAACCAACTCTTTTGCGTTGTCACTTCGAAGTATTTTTATCCTTTTTCCAGTTTCATTTTCAACAGCCTGTTTAAATTCTTTGAATTTCTCTAAATATTCGTTCTTTTGTCTCAGAAAATAGACATACACTTTACGAGAGAAATCGTCAATGAAAGTTGCAAAATAAATACTTCGTCCCATAGACTCACACTTCATAGGACCACATAAGTCTGTGTGAATAAGTTGCAATATTTCCGTGGAAGATTTTTCATTTTTATGTGGGAAGGATAATCTAGTCTGCTTTCCACGAATACAAGCTTCGCAATCAATTTGCATCGCATTCAAATTTGGCAATCCATTTACCATAGAAAAAGACGAAAGTCGGCTTAAGTCCTTACAATTTAAGTGCCCATATCGCCGATGCCACAAATTAAAATTCTTTTCGTTGCTTTGATGCATTGTATTTGCAGCCTTTTTATCTTCAAACAAATTGACGAAATATACATTGTTTCTCTTGTGGCCTTCAATCAAAATTTCATTTTTTCTCAAAATTAAAGTCTTTTTGCCCTCCATGATTACTTTACAACCGGAGTCTGTAGCTTTACTGGTCGACACAAGATTACATTTCAAATGTGGTACATATAGTGCGTTATCAAAGTGTATGGTCTTCTTTTTTCCTTGTACATTTACAAAAATCGAAACTTTACCAATACCTTTGATACATACCTCTTTGTCGTCTGCCAGTTTTACTTTACCATTATAGCCTTTGTTGAGTTGGCTAAATAGAGATTCCTCATTACACATATGGGAAGTCGCTCCACTATCTATTATCCATTCGCGATTAGATTTCACGATCATAGCATTTTCTGTTGCACCCATGCAATTTGCTTTTTCCTCAACACCGCGAGAGTTTTCCTCAAATGACAATTTTGCTCTACATTCGCTGGCTTTATGTCCTTTCTTTTTACAACGAAAACATTTAAAAGTCTTTTTGAACATACCTTCAGCTTGAGTTTTGTTGTAATTTGAACCATATTGATGTTGCTTTCTTGCGTAATGTTTAGCTTTCATTGCAGAATCTTGATCTAACGCATTTTTATCACCAATTTCCAACAAACGCGCCTTCAACACCTCAACTTTCGGAAATTCGTTTGCAGTATCCACGGCAGCCTTAATAGCTGAAAATTTCTCTGGCAATGCATCTACAATTATAACCGCAAGAAGGTCTTCATCCAATTCAACACCCATTTCACGAATCGAAGCAGCACAAACGTCGAATTCAATTAAAAATTCCGACACGCTCTGGTTTTCAGACATTTTGAAGTTTAGCAGCTTCCTGTAGCATTCTATCTTCTTTCTGATAGTCTTTCGATCAAAAGTATCTTCCAGATGTTTCCACATTTCACTTGATGACTTGATATGTCTCACCATACTCACTATGTTTGCTTCCAAGGATATCAAAATTTCGGCTCTTGCATCCATATCCTTTTCCTTGAATTTTTTCAGGGTCTCCATCTTGGTTTCAAATTGAGTTCACTGCTCACTCGTTGCATTTTGAGGTAAAATTGGAACTTCCGGACATTTTTCTTCACCCATCACAATATTCAGCAATCTATTTTTATGCAAAATAGCCTCCATTTGCGTTTTCCATGTCAAAAAATTGTTGCCGTTGAACAACGGAATGCGTCCATTAAACGTAGACATTTTTCAACAGATCAGGATACACAGCTTACCAATTCCAAAAAATTTTTCTGACCTACAGAAAATTTCAGCCTTTGAATCGCTTTTCCAGGTATACACAGCTTCCCAATTTAACAATTTTTCTGTCCAACACAAAATTTCACCTTTTGAATTTCTGTTCCCGGTACACAAAGCTCACCAATTCAATATTTTTCTGACCAACAGAAACAACGGCCTTTGAATTGCTAGTCCAGATTATGTAGTTTGAATTATTCTTATTTGCTCAAAATTCGCGTTATGAGTTCTGGGCCCATAACCTATTGAGACAAAATATGTACGCAATGGAATTTAAATGTGTGTGCTTTATTTAAATTCACTATACAGAGTGATATGGAAAATGAAAATTATTTTTTCAATACACAACAATTAATACTAAGGTAACTCAATCAAATTAATTGTGTTGAACTAAAGTAGAATAACATAAAGTATTTTCAACACTAAAAGAATATTTCGATGTGATACAAACTAAATGACTAAATGAATATATCATCATGCCATAGTTATTTTGTATCAAGTAATAGCGCGCTAAGTTCGGCCGAGACGAGTCTTATTTGCCCTCCACCAGGGATCGCATTAGTCAAGTTCTTTGCCTTATAGGCAAACAAAGGGTAATGGGCTAGACCTAGGAGTCTCAATGTTAACCCGGAGAAGAATGAAATCTGCTTGTTCACGAGGAAGACCACGCGGTATAATCAAGTCGACGATAAAAAAACTAGAAAGAATGGAAGAGGTTTCCGATCAGATACCTGACGTGGCACTTGAGATCGAGTGCGAAGCACTGTACCCAGCAGCACAGTCTCGGATTGACGGAACTTTGGTATTGCCATCTGGAAGATTATGCTACACAACTGGATTGGATCAAAGCTAGAACACAGAGTGGGACTGGGGGTGTACATTGAGAACCCTGGGACTGAGATCTGTTTTAGACTGGCCGACCATAATACGGTTCTGCAGGCGGAGATGTCGAGTGTGAACATCTTTACGGGCAGTAAACTGGCTATCAGCCCAATAACAATCATGACGGTGAATTTACGAATAGTCTTGGAATGTAAGGAGATTAGCGCTTTCTCTGAGGATGGCACGATCCGCATCGTTTGTTTGCCGGGCAGAGCAGAGAGGTATGAAAAAGCAGACGATAAGGCAGTGAAGGCCAAAGGACTGCCGTCAACAAACTTGTTTAACTAGAAGATTTTCGGGTCGAATCAGTCCGAGTTAAGGGCGTGGGCTACGAACGCGCATGTAAGATTGTGGAACAGCGAAACGATCGGTAGGACGACGAAAATCCTATGGGGTGATCCGGATCGTGAGAAGAAAGGAAGTAGAAAGGAGGCCAGTTTAGCTTTCAGTATCATAACGGGGCACATAGAACTACGAGCTTACTTATGCTAAAATGGTGCTACAAGTGATATCATTTGTAGGGCATGTGGGGATGATGATGAGACTTTGTAGTATTTCCTGTCATTGCCGGGCTTCGCGGCTTACACACGCAGGTACTTAGGTGGGGACACAGTACCAAAAATGAACCGACTTAGGGGCGTGGTATGGAAAAATATTCCGGATTTTGAATAATATTGGTTATGAATGTAATGACTTCTCGTTCAAGTTCTTCTTCTGTCTCTATAGGTATAAAAGAGTTTATGCCATTTTAGACTACGGTTCTAAAAAGTTCCCAACAGTTGCTCTGCTCGTTAGTTTAGGATTTTCTTTTTGTACATTTAGTATTGAACAATATGAAAGGTATATAGGAGAATGACCAGAGTTCAAATCAATTATCAAGTATGTTGCAGCTATTTTGTGTCTTATGAAAAAATCTATTAAATATGGAATTTTGGCCAAGTCAGTGGGCCAGTTTGTCGGAGAACTTGTAGAAAGTACCTTGCATCCAAGTTGCTTCACAGCTTTTATCAGTTCTCTGCCTTTTGTTGTGGTTTATCTTGAATCGTTAAAATCGTCTTCAATTATAACTTTGTTCATTATTACTAGGATGAATGGTGTGGTATACAGAGTAATTTTCGAGAGTTATATGAGATTCATAAGTGAAATGCGTTTCACTTATTAGACAGATGTCAATGTTTTTTGACCTGAGAACATCCTGATGGTCAATTTTGTGTTGGAGGAGGCCATTGGCGTTCCATTGCATGATTCTTATTGCGAGCTTCATTCAAACACTGAAATTAAATTTTCCTCCAATGAGAGTAAGTGGTTCCCTAATATCTTGTTTTGAGATACAAGTTTATCTAATTAAATTAATATTTCCGTTAACATACTTGATTTAATTGGATACTGCTTTGAGTATGTTGTTGTGTTATTTGGGTGTAATATCTTAAGTGTGGGAGCTTGTTCATAGTTGGTTCGAAAATTGAATTTCCTAAACTTTTGCTAGGCTGTGTGGATGTTTTAGGGACCAAAGAAGATTTTGATATCTCTTCATTTTTTAAGAGTGTTAGTTTGGCTCTCAGGCTTATTATTTGTTTCTTGCGTATTTTCTGCAGCTCCTTCGCCACAATGCACCACGATAACTGGCTGGGTGTTCTTCTCGATAGTTAAGACATTTTGGATTAGAATCCAAGGGATTGTCACAATTATTGGACTCATGTTTCCCTGCGCAACGAACACACGTGGGTCCCTTTGAGCAGTATTTTTTAGTATGGTTACAGCTCTGGCATTTAACACACTGGGGAATAACTTTTGAAATTTTTAAAGCCTCTTTACTAATTTTAGTATTAAGAAAAACTCGATATTGTATATTTTGTTATATCTTCCGAGTGATCAAACGATAAGACAAACATATCAAGTGGATCTTTTGTTCTACGCTACAAGTGTGTGATAACCCCTTTGCCATAACCCTGATGGGCCTTTGTTGTTTATCCTCGTCTGTATGCCAAGTGATATTAGACTTACTTAGCGTTTTAGTAATATTTTGATAGTCACTTTATAAGTTTTATTGCGCATTCACTTTATAGAGAAAGTGTTCTTAGTCGTGTTTTTTTGATAAGTTTGTGTAATTTATTGTAAGATACTATGGTAGGTTGGTGCGGTTTAGCTCACCTTTTTCACTTCCTGACTACGAATTATTTCAGCTTGTTCTGATGTGGATGGTTTAGTTGAAACCGTTGGGGCTTGAGTTTTCTTTACTTTTCTATGCCTTTGGACAATCCAATCTGCTTTGCGCGTGAGTTCTTCCTCATCTGTTAAGTATTCAACCTGATTTGTTTGATGTGTTGCTGTATCAACATCACGATTTAGTACTTTTTCAATTTGTGTTTGAGTTGCAAAATCTTGCTTAAGGGGATTGTTTCCATTTGTAGTATATTGTTTTCTTGTAGTAAGTTATGTATGTACTCTTAAAGTTGATGTATTCTTTGCACAAAATTTGTGTTTAATGATTCTAGCTCTTTCACTCTGAACTAAGATACGCTTTGAGTATCTTGGTGACTCATTTTTATTGGTTATTCCCTAGTGGGTTGTAAAACTGTTCCTACTGGGATAATTTTGATCAACAGGTTGACAAAATCAACCAAAATCAGACGATCTGGTAACTGCTTATTTCTTTTTAATCTGTACGAGGGTAGTAGATGTATTTGTTTACTTTTGTCTCTATCAGCTGCGTTATTTATTGTTTGTGTATAAAATGTGCCAATTTTAGACCAAAAAAATCATTATTTTGAATGCGAAATAAACCGAGCCGCTCATTGCCACATACTAAGAAATAATAACATCCACCTAAGTTCCAAACCAACCAAAGCATAAGGTTGGATATTCTTCAAATCGACCTCCGGTTCATTAGTCATATTCCAATTGTGTGCTCCATCACCTCTCTTGGACTCCATATCAACTACAACTGTCGACTGTCACGAACCCCACCCCCTTTGTAGATATATATATATATATATATATATATATATATATATATATATATATATATATATATTTATATATATATGTTTGTAAACGATGTAAATTCCTTCTATTAATTTATACATTCTTTGCAGATTACGGACGAGACAATTCTATGGACAAGCGATCTGCGAGGTAAGTTTATCTTTATGCCTTTCAAATGTATTAATAAATACGTCAATGATATATTAAACGAAGTACCATTGTGTAAGTTTTAGTATCAAAACGTATGAATTTCCAAAAAGTATTCTGGCTGCCCAATATATATGAGGGTTGCCAATATTTTGGGATTCAAGAACATAAAAAATATTAATCATCGAAAATCGCTTTCTTGTTTTTCAAAATATTCCCCATTAAGTTCTATACAATTTTGCATGCGTTTGAACCAATTGGCGAACCACTTTTTCCACTTTGATTGAAGTATCTCCAAAACATGCATTCTGAACACATCAACCGCTTTTTCAGGTGTCACAAAACGTTGACCTCTCATTTTATTTTTTACGTACGGGAATAAAAAGAAGTCATTCGGTGCCAAGTCAGGACTATACGGCGAATGACTCATCAAATCGATGTTTTATGTTTTTAAAAATGCAGTTGTTTCGTATTTTTGGAGCATTTCTTTTGACCAATCGACACGGGTCTTTTTTAAGCGATTGACAAATTGTGTGGGATCTAGCGCGAACAAATTTTGTTGACGGCCAAATGTTCATGCAACATTGAATGGATTCTGGTCCCATTAATGCCTAAGGTTGTCTCAATCTCACGATAGGTCACATGACGATCTTGCAATATCAGTTGGCGCACAGCATCAATGATTTTTGGAACAACAACTGATTTTGGACGACCTCCACGAAATTTGTCTTGGAGTGAACTACGACCTTGGTTGAATTCACCATACCATCGGTGAACACTGGTTCTGGGTGGAGCTTTATCGCCAAAAATTGAATTAAGTTCATCGATGCACTGTTGTTGACTTAATCGACGTCGAAACTTGTAAAAAGTAATCGAACGAAAATGTTCAGATTGCAAAACAAGGGTTGCAATCTGCCAACTGACATTTACCCTGGTAAATAACGGGAAGTTCGTGAAGATTAAAACTCTTTAAAACTCTTAGCCGAGCTCTTTCACCAATAACTAACACCTTGCGCTTGTACATATAATAATGCAGTTGGCCTCTCTTTGGCACCTTATGCCCATGCCGATGATATTTGCGAGGTACTATGCCAAGTAAAAACTTCTCCCTAAAGAGGTGTCGCCCCGCGGCACTGCGTTCGGAAATGGCTATTAAATGGAGGTCTCTTATCATTGAGAACAGACGTCTCAGTCATTGTGTCCGTCATGACTACTATTGTAGAAGGCATTTTCCTTCTTCCGTTCCTGTGGTATCACAATGGACGAAAACGTCTAAGTGAGTCTGATGGCAGATGGCAGTCTGCCATCAGACTCAAATCTAACCTAACCATCATTGACATAGCAATTTTTTTAAATTTTGAATTTTAGAAATTTTTGAAAAAGAAAAAATCTTTTCATTACTTAAGCCCCTACAAAAAAAATCATATTCTTAATATTTTATGACCATTCAGCGAAGAAAGATGGTTTTAATGATTTTGGCATAAGATCGCACCTGCTGTCAAAAGAAGTAGGATTATTGCCATAGTCAAAACCATAAAATGCAATAAGACATTCAAAAGGATTCCCGAAATCTTACTGCTAAGGATTTTGAGAAATTTTTTTATTAGATTTTTTTGTTAAAAAAAATTGCCGACTCAATTTAAATTTTCATAGTCAATTTTTATCCCAAAACATAATGGAAACGACTGTTGTAACTGATTTCAGTCATCCACTTTACGTTAATCCAAATGTCATTACGATATCCTTTCCTAGCTCGAGCTGAAATTTTTCTATGGGGGTATTTTTCGTCGTTAATGCAATTTTTTTAAAGACCTAATCGCAATGTAATTTTTCAAAAGATAAAATTTTTGCGATTATTTTAAACGAAAAGGTATTACAATTTTCTTTAAGCCAAAACCTTCATGGAAGTTTCTTGCCATTTTTTTTTTAATTGTTCCGAAAGACGTACATTTAACAAAAAATTTTCTAATACATAATTCCGTGTGAATTTGCTTTTAATTCTCATTTTAATATTTTAATTAAAATTTTTTCTGTAGAAAAATTAATATTTAAAAAATGTCTTTAAATGTGATATATTGCTTGTTAGACTGAAAAAATTTCCAAAGAGCAATTAGTAATATTCAATTATAAATTATTTGAATTACATCAGCAATGAAATGAAACATTTTAGGGACTCAGAAACCTAATTTTAAAACCTCGAAATAATACCCAGATTAATTTACAATTTTAAATAATTATTTCAAATAAAACCATTTAATTTTTTTTTTCTTGGAATTTCATAATTCACAATACAGCATTTTAAGCAATTGATACGGAGCTCAAAGTGATTAAGCGACGAAAATTCTATTAGAAATTTGTTAGTTAAGTTGGCTTTGACCGTAGATTTGAGCACAATATTAGACAGCAGACTTTTATATATGAGAGTTTTATATAACACTCACGTTTGCCGCTAGGTCATTTGACATTAATTAGTAGGCAGAAAGAAAAAAATGTACAACTGCAATAACGTAGAAATCTCTTCGTGTATCTGATTTTTTTTTCTTATTTTATCGCCAATAAATTAGGAAAACTTAAAAACTTATAAAGACGTGATGGAAATTATAAGAATGTACGACAATAGTTGGGTGCAATTTTTACCGGACATCTTTTCCATCAAAAACGGATTTTCGATCGATTTTAATTAAGTTCGAAGAAGACATTAGCGACACCATTTAAGCAGAATGTAGATGGTCCTTCGTAAAAATGAGTCAATAATTTTAACAATTATTGTTGCTTAATGTTTGCATAAAATTTTATGGCAATAAAAGTAATTTACAACCAATAGATCCACACTAATAATAACTTATTAAAATCATAAGCTGTGAGCACCACACAGGCTGGAACCTTGAGGTTCGATCTGTGTAGTGTTCATTGCTGTTACGAGATAGTGGAGTGCTTCATACGGAGAAGCTGCAACACTGCTGACACTGCCGGGGTGGCCTATGATGCTCGATACAAGGCAAGATATTGGCGCCTTTAAATAACCAATGGCCATCATGTTCAGCTCTGACTTTATCGCCAAACGTCAGCGCCAATGGGCCAGTTTCTGCAACCAATAGCGACCACAATTTTCATCAAAAAATTGAGGTATCTTTATTAATCTCAGAGTAACAGAAGAATTTTAGTAATTTTCGATTTAAAAAAAAATAGGATTTTATTGGAGGGGAAGCCACCTCTCTAATAAAATCCTGGCTACGTCCCTGAAAGCCGCTATATCCAAATTTGGTCTGACTGCGCCAGATTTCATCGACATCGGACAAAAAATGAGCAATTTATTGCCTCAAGACTTTTAACCGGTATATCGGTCTATATAGCGGGTATATAGTCCGTTTTGGTGAGATCGGAGGTAAGGTTTATATATAGTTACCAAAATATCTGAAAATCAAAAAGGAGTATATATTGGGTAAAATCTCAAAAACTAGCAACGCAATGCAAATTTACTCGGTAGAATCCCAAAAAATGTAAATAAAAAATGTCTTTAAATGTGATATATTGCTTGTTAGACTGAAAAAATTTCCAAAGAGCAATTAGTAATATTCAATTATAAATTATTTGAATTACATCAGCAATGAAATGAAACATTTTAGGGACTCAGAAACCTAATTTTAAAACCTCGAAATAATACCCAGATTAATTTACAATTTTAAATAATTATTTCAAATAAAACCATTTAATTTTTTTTTCTTGGAATTTCATAATTCACAATACAGCATTTTAAGCAATTGATACGGAGCTCAAAGTGATTAAGCGACGAAAATTCTAGTAGAAATTTGTTAGTTAAGTTGGCTTTGACCGTAGATTTGAGCACAATATTAGACAGCAGACTTTTATATATGAGAGTTTTATATAACACTCACGTTTGCCGCTAGGTCATTTGACATTAATTAGTAGGCAGAAAGAAAAAAATGTACAACTGCAATAACGTAGAAATCTCTTCGTGTATCTGATTTTTTTTTCTTATTTTATCGCCAATAAATTAGGAAAACTTAAAAACTTATAAAGACGTGATGGAAATTATAAGAATGTACGACAATAGTTGGGTGCAATTTTTACCGGACATCTTTTCCATCAAAAACGGATTTTCGATCGATTTTAATTAAGTTCGAAGAAGACATTAGCGACACCATTTAAGCAGAATGTAGATGGTCCTTCGTAAAAATGAGTCAAAATTTAATTTTTGAAAATTTTAACAATTATTGTTGCTTAATGTTTGCATAAAATTTTATGGCAATAAAAGTAATTTACAACCAATAGATCCACACTAATAATAACTTATTAAAATCATAAGCTGTGAGCACCACACAGGCTGGAACCTTGAGGTTCGATCTGTGTAGTGTTCATTGCTGTTACGAGATAGTGGAGTGCTTCATACGGAGAAGCTGCAACACTGCTGACACTGCCGGGGTGGCCTATGATGCTCGATACAAGGCAAGATATTGGCGCCTTTAAATAACCAATGGCCATCATGTTCAGCTCTGACTTTATCGCCAAACGTCAGCGCCAATGGGCCAGTTTCTGCAACCAATAGCGACCACAATTTTCATCAAAAAATTGAGGTATCTTTATTAATCTCAGAGTAACAGAAGAATTTTAGTAATTTTCGATTTAAAAAAAAATAGGATTTTATTGGAGGGGAAGCCACCTCTCTAATAAAATCCTGGCTACGTCCCTGAAAGCCGCTATATCCAAATTTGGTCTGACTGCGCCAGATTTCATCGACATCGGACAAAAAATGAGCAATTTATTGCCTCAAGACTTTTAACCGGTATATCGGTCTATATAGCGGGTATATAGTCCGTTTTGGTGAGATCGGAGGTAAGGTTTATATATAGTTACCAAAATATCTGAAAATCAAAAAGGAGTATATATTGGGTAAAATCTCAAAAACTAGCAACGCAATGCAAATTTACTCGGTAGAATCCCATCTCTAGCCATATCTAATTATATATTATTATATCTGATGCTATATATAACTATATCTGGTATTAGATATGATTGGATATGTCACCATATATAATTATATCTACTATATATAATTTCATCCAATGAGATATGCTACCCGAGTAAAAAAAAGTTGATATGGTCAGCTCCAATTAAATTTGGCATCAGCGATAATTTGATCCGAAAAATGGTTATGTGTAATTGAATCTAATTGTATCAAAATTAAATCTAATTGGGTACAGTCTGATACAATTTGATACAATTGTATCTCGAATTTGTCCCAGATATAAACAGACCTAATTGTATATTATATATTTTAACCAAATTGATCACGTTGTGATAGATGAAAGCCATGGTATATGTACGATCGGTCCGTGGAGCGAATATAGATTCGGATCATTACTTTGTTATAGCAAAGGTTCACACACGTTTGAACATGGCGAGGAAAGTACGATCTGACACTGCCCGCAAGCAGGACATTGAAAAGCTGCAAACACAACAGATGGCAGCGGCATACTCCACTCGACTGACCCAACTGCTTGATGAATGCACTCCTTGTTCCGATGATATAATGGCGCAGTGGCAAAAAACCATTGCCCACTCCATGGAAAATGGCGCGATATCCGTACTTGGGTACCGGAAGCCTCCCCCCCAGAAACCCATGGTACGACCAACAGTGTCGAGATGCTACTGAAGCTAAGAATGCGGAATATAGAGCGACCCTGCAATCAGTAGCGGATGAAGGAGAGGTATCGGAAGAAAAGGAGGGAGGAGAAACGTCTATTCCGCAGAAAGAAAAAGGAAATGGAAAGACGTGAGTGTGAGCGAATTGAGATGTACAGGAGTCAGAATGAATTCCGGAAATTCTACCAAATAATTAAATATCAAACCGATGTCTTTAGTGCAGGCACATTCTCCTGCAGAGACAAAGGAGGAAATCTGGTAACTAACACAGATAGCAAGCTGAGGATATGCAAAGAACATTTTACTCAACTGCTAGTGTCCGACGTTGGCGGCGAAGAATCAATCCCCGATGATGGTATAAAATGTTTACCTCCTAGTCAGAATGAGGTCCAAGTAGCAGTGAACCTACTTTAGAAAAACAAGGCAGCAGGAGCCGACGGGTTATCTGCTGAACTATTTAAGACCGAAGGCGACATGCTGATAAAGTATCAGCTTGTCTGCGCAAACTGGCAAGAAGAACACATACCCGATGATTGGAACCTCAGCATACTTTGTCCCGTACACAAGAAGGGAGACAAGACGGAATGCGCCACTACTGAGGAATAGTCTTCTCCCCATCGCATAAATGATACTCTCGAGCGTACTATGTGAAAGATTAAAACCTAAGGTCAATGAGATAATTGGGCCAAATCAATGCGGATTTAGACCTGGTAAATGGACCCTAGACCCGAGAAGGACAAATCAACACCTACCATTTCTTTGATGATTACAAAGCCAATTTCGATACCCCTATACTTTCAAAGGTATTTCAAGTCATGTCTGAGTTTGGTATCCATGCACAATTAATAAGACTGCAGGATAACAGAAGAGATGCAGATGTGAAGTTCAGGTTTATATACAAACAATACAAAATTATCAACAATTGTTTGGAATATGTTTTTATACACAAGATATCCGCAAAATTATAAATACATAGCATTTGGGTGTATATGGGTAAATACCCCGGTGTAGGATTAAATAAGATCAGGATTAAGGGTCCAACCCAAGTACTTATTGGGGGAAGGGTTAAGGGTCCAAGCCAAGTGATTTTGTATTTTATAAAAAAAATTTGATTTAAAGCATAATATAAAATATAATTTAATCAAACGAAACATTTGTTTTTATGATATGGGCCAAGTCAAACTTAAAAGTCTTAACTTGTCCTCCTATTAGTTTCTTCTGCTTTAAATAAGAAGACAGTTGTCTGCATTGAATGCTATCAGAAGATTTTTATTTTAAACAAAGTTTATGACTAAGCTTTAGATGTGTTTGACAAGACTTAATCTGTTATACACTCAAATTTATGTTATAAAAACGAGAGTGAGAGTATTCGCTATAGACTATATAGTTAAACAGTCGATGATTGATGCGCTCTGGGAATATTGCTCTCTTTGGAGCCTAAGTCTAAATTTAACGAAATTAAAAATTGTCATCTACAGAAAGGTTAGTAGAATTGGCGGAAATTTGGCATCGTATTATGGTACTGGTGCCCTAGAAGTTGTCATTGAGTATAAATATCTGGGTGCGAATCTCCCTTATAACCTGTCTTTCAAGAAACATCTCTCGGGCAAGCTACAGTCTGCGAAAATTGCAATAAACTCCACGTGGCTCCACTACATTCACAACAGAAGAATCCAGATTTCTAATAAGTGAAAATATTTAACGCAGCCGCTAAGGCAATCCTATTTTACGGTGCTCAATTATGAGGGTATGAACAGGTAGAGAAGCTTTTCAGGTTTTTTTTTATCAAGAAACTACTTACCTATCCAGCAATACACCCAACTATATGTTAAATATTGAAACTGGGCTTCCTAGTATGTATTGGAAGTCGCTAAGACTGCACTTCGGCTATATTAACAGGATCCTTTCCTTACCGAATAACAGATTGACTGGCGTGCTGGCAGAGGAGACTATTGGAACAGGTGTTTTTTGGACTAGAAATTGGATTGATTAGGCGCCGAACTTAGCATTAGTATCAATTTTTACCTTAGGGGTAGGGAATTAAGTAGGATGCACGATACTATAGTATGTGATCTTGTAAGACGAGAGGGAATCCTAGTCGAGAATAGAGCACTAGGAGTCTCAATTCCATGACCCCTACGCACACCTTCAGTATAATATTCCTCTATATTTCTTGATGTGGAGTCCCAGTATAATATTCCTCTATATTTCTTTGATATGGAGTCCCAATAACTAATAAGCCTGGTTTTTCGCGTCAGAGGCGGTCTCCTCTACCTAAATACAAGAGATAACAGAGACGGAAACGGCTCCATTTGTAATTTACAACTACCTGAGATAACTTATCACTTTATAGGCGTATGCCCTATATATGCATATAAAAGAAAATAATGTTTTGGAAAAAACTCATTGACTATAGATGAGTTTGTTTATGAATTTTAATGGAAACAACGGAAGATGGAAAAAGAATCAGATCTCCCGATGAAGAAAAAGAGCTCCCCGCTTTCAAGTACTATGGGAAAACCAAGCCAGTAATCCCGCAATGGAGACTCCAGACAGTGTCCTGCGGAGGTAGACAAAGTTGGAATAGGTACGAAGGAAGCGCCCACGGCCCCTCATTCTTCATGGAGAATTGTGACTTCCAATAGGAGGCTACAGCCATCACGGAAGGGGAAGATGGTCACTGAGAATGGTAAAGAGCCGCCCTCTTACGCCAGAGTGGCAAGGAAGAACTACAGAGATGAACTGACTTATGCAGTCATCCATATCTGCTGTGCATCCGCTAGGATACTACCAGATCATCGATCCCAAGTGCAGGATCTGGTTAACGATCGGATTTTGAACATGTGTGGAACTCTGCAGAGGGTCCGGAATGCATGGTGGGTTTCTTGGGCAAGCAAAACGAAGGTTTGGTCGCAGAGAAGTGGAAGGTCTTCCACAGGGAGGAGAAGGAGGAAGGAACTATCTTTGTGGTTCGCATTGATCAAGTCTCCGTGACAAGTTTGGCTAAGACTAAAGGCAAGTCGTACTACGGGAGCAAAGTTGTCTTTATCAAGATTGGGAAGACTAAGATAGGCAGAAATTTTCATTCTGCGACACCAGGCCATGCAGTGGCAGGTGACTCAACACTGCCCAACAAACAGGGGGAAGACAACGAGACAATCACGGCATCTCTTAATATTGGAAAGACTAGGAGAAGCAAAGATCCTAATACTAAACAATCATGCAGTGCAGTGGTGAGAGATCCAACACAGCCTAACAAACAGGAACCCGACGACGGACCCATCACCGACTTAAAGATTCGGAATACTGGGATAGGTAACGATCCTAGTATTGAAAGAAAAGTGCCTTTCAACTCTCGGACACCGCCACCCACGTCGGAGCTGCAACGGCTGGTGAGGAAAGCAAATCAGACAGGAGACGAGGTTGTTGAATACTAACGACCTCATAACACTTAATATTCGTAACACCGCCACCTTTGTTAATGCGATTAGGGAGGAGGTATTAGATGTGACGATATGTTCGGAAAATCTGATCGATGAGGTTCAGGATTGGAGGGTCTCCATGGAACACTCTTTCTCTGACCATCACTACATTAGGTTTAGAATAGGACGGTCAGCGCCGGATCCGATAAGCTTCCGGAATAAGTTGAAAACCAACTGGATAAAATTCGGAAGGCTACTCAGAAGAAGACTTGAGCAAGATAATTTAGATTGTCCAAGCATAGAAGACATTGACGAAAATATCAACATGATTACGACTGCACTGGTGGGGTCCTTCGAAGATAGTTGTCCTCTTCGTGAACGGAAATCAGCCGAAGAAAAACCCTGGATGATCGGGGAGATTCGCAATATTGGGAAAGAGGTCCGCAGACTTTTTAACAGAGCACGTCGTAAAAAAGCGGAAGTGTTTTGGGATGTGTATTACACACGACTCAAGGAATACAATAAGATTACCAAAGCGGCATAATGTACCTCCTGGAAGCTTTTCTGCGAACAGGTCGATACCGTTAATGACGCCGCCAAAATACAAAATTTTCTCTCAATTCATGTCCAAACTGAAACTTTAGTAGACGACATGGGAGTGAGAGCAGAAACAATGGAGTACATGTTGAGGCTATTGATGAAAACCTATTTTCGACAGAATTCGAATAATGATGTTGATCGAAGGTTTATAATTACGGAATTTATGGTGAAGGAATCCTTAAGAGGCTTCAAACCATTTAAGTCACCTGGACCTGATGGAATATTTCCGGCTGGCTCTACAGGAGCGTGATTAGACCAATACTTTCTTACGCCTCTGTAGTTTGGTGGACTGCGATGGAGAAAAGTGCAACATGAGGACCATTCAACAGGTTCTGACGACATGTTGTCTTGACATAGGCGGAATAGATTGAAGATGAGTGCGATAGGAAACCTGGAAGGAAGGTTCCCGATCGGATGCCTGAGATGAACCTTTAGGTCGAGTGCGAGGCAATGCAGCCAACGGCACAGACTTGGATTGACGGAACCCTAGTATTGCCGTCTGGAAGATCATGTTCCACGGATGGATCAAAGCTATGTAGACCCCCAGAGCCTGGGGGTCTACATTGAGAACCCAGGGGCTGAGATCTGTTTTAGGCTGCCTGACCATAATACGGTCCTGCAGGCGGAGATCAGGGCGATCGCGGATTTACGGACAGTAAAATGGCCGTAAGGGCAATAACAAGCAGGAGGGTAAGGTCATGAACAGTCTTGCAGTGTAGAAGAAGATTAACGTCTTCTCTGAGGATGGCCAAATCCGCATCGTTTGGGTGCATGTTTATAACAGAGTAAGGGGGAATGGAAAGGCAGATGATTTGGTGGTGAAGGCCAGGGGACTGCCGTCAATATATTTGTTTAACCCGAATCCTTTCGGGTCGACGCAGTCCGAGTTAAGGGAGTGGGCGACCAATGCGCATGCAACACTGTGGAACAGTGTGTGTGGGGTGATCCAGGTGGTGCGAAGACTAGGCTATTACTAAAGGAAGCAAGAAGGAGGTCAGTATAGCTATTGGTATCATGACGGGACACATAGGACTACGAGCACACTTATATAAAATCGGTGCGGCAAGTTATAGCATGTATAGGGCATGCGGGGATGATGATGAGACGTTGGAGTATTTCCTATGTCATTGCTCGGCTTTCTCGTCTAACAGATACCGGCACTTAGGTGGAGACGCAATACCAGACATGAAGCAACTTAGGGGAGTGGCATGGAAAACAATTTAGGATTTTGTAACCTTTTTTCCGTATTTAGAGCGCCAACAAGCCGGTTGCTGGCTTAGGTGTATATCCATAGTGGCAAGGGGCGGATTAATATCTGCACCCTCTTTTCAACCTTACCTAACCTTATAAACTAAAATTGTAGCAAAAAAATCTTCTACGTTAGTCGAATTCCGGTTTCTATGAAAACGAGCTGTGCAGTTACTAAATATCGATTTGACTTTTTATCTGACGCTTAAACCGCTATAAAGTGTCCTGAACTGGCCATCACTTAACACCATTTTGTGAAGCTTCGCTTATGCTTTCAGAAGTACCTTTTATACTAGAGCTTGGTTTTGCACTTGTGCTAGAACTAGTGTTTGAACTTGCCTTGGCAACATTCTGAGGGCGGTCTAAATACATTACTAATACCCTGTTTGGCCTATCAGTTTGGGCTTCGCCTTACAACCATATGGGGTAAAATATATTTTTAAAATTAGGGAAACCCTCTGTTTAGGAGAATTTTCAGCAATGCCGACCTTGTTATGAACAACAAAACATCTGAATTGATGACGGAGATGATGAATTACAACAACAACAGAAGCAAAAGAAATGATCGTAGTACTGATGATATGCAATATGCAACTACAAAACCAACAGAAAAAACGATTGTCAAATCCCACAACACTTGTGGGATTTGACGACTAAAGCAATTGAATTTCAGCAAGAACACAATGATGCAATGAAGCCAAATCAACGCTGGACAACAACAACCATACTCCAATAATATTCACAGCAGTATGGTCGGACAAATGTTTGATGACGTCAGCACCATGTTGAAACCACAAAAATGGTAAAAACTTCATAAATTTTTGGGAAACTTTAGTTTTTTATTGGGCGCCAATTGTAGGGAATGGATTAAGGGTCCAACCCTAGGATTAGGTGGGCGCAGGTATTTATTGAGGACAGGATTAGGGGTCCAACCCAGGTGATTTTGTATTTAAAAATATATACATATAATTTAAAGCAAACAAATCTTAATTAGCGAAACGTCCTAGCTGGATTATGCTCAGTTTAATTTTTTTTTATAATATGGGTCAAGTTAGACTCAAAAGTCCTAACTTGTCTTCCTATTAGATTCTTCCCCTTTAAATAAGGAGACAACTGTCTTGATGAATGCTATTAGAAGAATGATTTTTATTTTAAACAAAGTTTATGACTAAGCCTAGGATGTGTTTGACAAAACTTAAACTCTTATACACTCGAATTGATGTTATACAAACGAGAGTGAGAGTACTCACTATCTTACATATAAAATCTGAAGTGGGGACGGACCCTCCTCCTTACCCTAATTTTCAGAAACGCCAGATCTCGGAGATGGGTGGTGCGAAATTTTTTGTGATCTTATATAGTACCCTAAAAATAAAAATTTGGTATCCAAATTTCGGATGGGGTACCTAGGGGGGCCGCCCACCATAAAACCTACCAAACATATATTTAGACCAATCAGGACAATATGGGACTCAAATGAAAGGTATTTAGGATAAGAAAACGTATCTGATATCCAATTGTCGGACCAAGTGCTAGCGGGACCACCCCAAGCCCCAAAACACCCCTAAATCGGACATATTTACTGACCATAGCAATATGGGACTCAAATGAGAGGTATTTGCGAGTAGAATACGAATCTGATATCCAAATGTGGGACCACGTTTCTGGGGGTCCACCTCTTCCCTAAAACACCCCCCAAACAGGACTTATTTACTGACAATGGGAATATGGTGCTTAAATAAAAGGTATTTGAGTGTAGAATTACAATCTGATATCCATATATGGGACCAAGTGTTTGGGGGCCGCCTCTTCCCAAAAACATCCCTCAAAGGTGACAAATTTACGACCATAGCCATATGGGGCTCAAATGAAAGGTCTTTGGGAGTAAAGCACGAATCTGATATCAATATTTGGGAAAGTGTCTATGGGGCCACTCCACCCCCACAACACCACCCAAATAGTAAGTATTTGCTGACTTTTGCAGTATGAGGCTCAAATAAGAGGGTTTTTAGAGTGGAACATGAATCCGATATATATTTTCAAGGCCAACTCACTGAGTGGCCGCCCATCCCCCAAAACACCCCCCAAGCCGGTCATGTTTGCCGACTATGGAAATATGGGGCTCAAATTAAAGGTATTTTGGAGTAGACCACGTATCTGATATCGAATTAGGGACCAACTGTCTAGGGGACGTCCCACCACCATAACAACCCCCAAATAGGACGTATTTGCTCACCAAGACAATTTGGGTCGTAAAGAGAGTGGAACTAAATATTTATAGTTTTTAGGGCCAATACCCCAAACCGGACATATTTGCTGACTGTTGCAATAAGGAGTTTAAATGAGATTTGAAAACGAATTTGATATCCAATTTTGAGGCCAATGGCAATATGGGGTTCAAATAAATGATACATAGATATATGAGAATAGAGCACGTTGCTGATATATTTTCCGGGCTTAGTGTTTGGGGGACCACCCCAATTCCTAAAACAACCCTTAATCGGGCATATTTACCGACCATTTCAATGTGGAGATTAAATGAAAAGTATTGGGGCGTAGAGCAAGAATTGATACCCACTTTCGGGACCAATTTTCTGGGGACCAACCCCTTTCCCAAAATACCCCACAAGCAGCACTTTTTTTAGTGACCATCGCAAAAAGGGGCTCAAATAAAGGTATTTGGGAGTAGAATACGAATTTGATGTCTAAATTTAGGACCATGTATTTAGGGCATCACCCCTTTCCCAAAACACCCCGCAAAGGGTAAAAATTTTTCGACCATGCCAATATGTGGTATTTAAGATTAGAAAACGAATTTGATAACCTATTTTGGGCCATGTGTTTGGGGGACGCCTCATCGTGTAAACTCCCCTAAACCAATGGCAATATGGGGATTAAATAAATGGTTTTTGAAAGAAGAGCACGATGTTGATATTTTTTCAGGGCCAAGAGCCTGGGGGACCACAAACACTCCTAAATTAGATATCATGAGAGTAGCGGGCTGAAATAAAGTATTTTAAGAATGGAGTACACCTTACATCCAAACATAAATTCGTAGACCAATAAAGATCATATGGGATTCGGACAAAGGCACTAATATTGTTAAACAATTAGTCAAGCGATATACTATATTCGTAGCATGGTATTTCACTAAAAGCACTTTAATTGTCGAAAATAAATATTGCAAGGAAACTTTTGTTCCATATAAAGTAAAATAAGACCCTGCGGAGCAGGCCCGGGTCAGCTAGTAGACTATATAGTTAAACTTGTAAGATAGAAAGAGACAAATTATATTAGGTGAGTGATAACGATTCGAGTGTAAAGTTGCAAATGAGAGAATAATTCCATGGTATAGAAATCACTCAAAGAGTGTTTTTATATTTAAATCGAAAGAGAAGTTGGGTACACTCAAGTAATAATCTATGTTCCAATAAAATAAAGTCCATTGAATATAATATTAATAACATAATTATCTTCAACAGAAAAGCTTATAAAATGACCGTTGTTGTAATTAATATAAAAGCTGCTTCTACACCGGGTATTTACCCAATTTACTGCGTAAATACCTTTTGGGTATTTACCCATCGCCTATCTCTACGAACATGGTTGGAATGACTTAACCCATTGTAGCGCAGAGGTTAGCATGTCCGTCTATGACATTGAACGCCTGGGTTCGAATCCTGGCGAGACCATCAGAAAAAATTTTTCTGCGGTGGTTTTCCCCTCGTAATGCAACATTTGTGAGTACATTGGGCTTAAACTTGTTTCGAACTGCACTCATTGATATGTGAGAAGTTTGCCCTTGTTCCTTAGTGGATTTTCATGGGCAAAATTTGCCTTTGACTTAACCCATCAACTAGGAATAGACCCATCAACCCAAGAATAGAACTGTCTTAGAAAAATTTTATCACGAGTTAGGAAAGGGATAAATAAATAAAATTTAGATGCGCGTAAAATGGATGAATGAAACAAATTTTAAAAAAATGTTCCCATCTTATGAGGTCATGTTTTGGGGAACAATTGGCTTGTCGAGAGTCGGCAATTTTTAATAGCTCAAAAAATCAAACAAAAAATGTTCCGACAATTCAGTCTTAGAAAAACTTTATCACGAGTTAGGAAAGGGATAATTAAGTAAAATTTAGATTCACATAAAAGGGATGAATGAAACTAGTTTTAAAAAAATGTTCCCATCTTATAAGGTCATGTTTTGGGGAACAATTGCCTTGTCGAGAGTCGGCAATTTTTTATAGCTTAAAAAATCAAACAAAAAATGTTCCCAAAATTCTTAGGAGTGAGATTTCTGGAAACCCTTTTAGAGTCTGGCTGCATTTGATGGTTTCTATAAAAAAAAATAAATTTATGGCGACAAGTCTACCACTTTTGAAAGCAGGTGCTGTTTTATGTCAAAGTTTAAAAATCCACTTTTGTTCCCTAAATGATCACAAAATATGAAGAAAAATATTTCTTTTTGTTATAAAAGCACGTTGGCTTAGAAAATAAAAAGATTTATTTTTTTTTAATTTTTGAATATTTTTTTTCCGCAGTCCGGAGTCCAGTAAAAATTGCTCAACTCTGCAGCCCTGCTTGAAATGCAATTCCCCCACCTCCGCTTTGCTATTACAACAGAAGAAGCACATTGATGATTTCATAAATTAGGATTATTGGAATTGTATTAATATTACAGCAAAACCAATAATTGTTTTATCTTTAAGTACAAGTTTATTTAATTATGTGATATTTTTAAATCTCCACTACATTATTTTATAACACATTTTATTTTAGGTACAACAATTCGAAAGATTCATATGGGGAGTTGAAACAAAAAGATGTGAGTAAAGGTAAATCCGTACGCCCCGTACCGAGACAGTCGCCAAAGCAGCAAGACACTGTAAGTAGAAAAGTAGCATTTGCTATATATGTAAGTTTGAAAAAGTTGCATTGTTGCCACTTTAAGTGTTTTTCTTCTGCCCTATTTTTGAATATGCAGACCAGTTGTGTCAAATTTCATAATTCTAGTTCTCTTTGTTTGCTGTGCTAAAAGATACGGCATTTTGTACTATTTGATACGTAAATGTATGAGTTTCAAAGAAATCTCTTTGTCGTTTAAAATATATTGTCAAGTTGTACCTGTATCCGAATTTTGAGAGCTTTAACTCAATCCGAGAAGAAAGAATCGTAAGAAAGAAGTATTTTGTACGCTTAGTGCCTACATTTATGCAAAGTTCAGCAAAATGCTTAACAACACAACATCACACGCTTGCTGCTTTAGCTGGACAAATATCCTCCATTGAAGTCCAAAAGACTTTAAGACTAAAGGAAAGATTGCGCAAGACATAAAATAAATATATATTTCAAAACTCATCGAACTTCTGCGCTACTTCTTCGATTTTTAACACCTTGTCTCGATATGTCTTGGTTTCTTCTTCTTTTGCGCGTACCATAAGACTTCTTCGTTGGAACTGGTTCATTCATTCGGTCAACATGACCCTACCAACGCAGTCGTTGCATTTTGTTACGTTAGGCGAGTGCCATGAATAGTTAGCCATGCCTTTTCACATTATTTTATGCAAAAGAAACAAATTCTTCATATGAAGGATTTTCAAATGCATTCTTCATATGTCGAACAGCTTTGAAATCGACTTAAACCATGAAGATATCTTACAATCAGTGTTGCCGTTTTTGGTAGGTTCCAACCAAAATTGGTAGGTTTTTAACCTCTTGGTAGGTTGGTAGGCTATTCTCAATTATTGGTAGGTTTTTCCAACGTACATATATATGTTAATACTAAGTTAGGTTAGGTTAGGTTGAAAAGTGGGTGCGGATATTAAACCGCCCCAAGCCACTATGGATATACATCTAAGCCAGTAATCGGCTTGTTGTGCGCTCTAAATACTAAAAATGTAACCTCGAAAAAGTAAATCTAAGTAAGGAATTCCGTACTGCTTACAAAATCCTCAATTCTTTTCCATGCCACTCCCCAGGATGCACTTATTAATTAATTGTATTAATTAATAATTAAGTAATTAATTGTACTATGGCCACTCTCCTAAATTGGTTCATGTCTGGTACTGTGTCCCCACTTAAGGACTGGTATCTGTTAGACGCGAAAGCCGGGCAATGACAGGAAATGCTCCAACGTCTCCTCATCTTCCCCACTTGCCGCACCGATAAGTGAGCTTGTTCCCCTATGTGGCCTGTTATGATACCGAAAACTATACTGACCTCCTTCTTACTACCTTTCAACAATGGCCTCATCTTTTCACAATCTCACCATAGGATTTTCGTCGTCCTACTGACCGTTTCGCGGTTCCACAGGGTTGCATGCTAATTCGTCACCCACTCCCTTAACTCGGACTGCGTCGACCCGAAAGGCTTCGACAGTTCTCTGGCCTTCACTGCCAAAGGTAGTTTTTAACTAACAACATAACAGTGTCAAAAGCTTTTCAAAAGCTTTTGTAAAGCTTTTGCGCTGGCTCAATTACGTTCCGGCAGATGCAGCCGCCTCAATTCCCACAGAGCTAGGATTGAAGCCGACGTGCAAGATGCATGTCCCGATTGTAGCCAGAGACCGCACGATACACGTCACCTGTTGAACTGCCCGGCCAGACCCACTCGACTCAGACCCAGATCCCTGTGGACGCACCCCACCTTAGTCGCAGAGTTCCTGGGTCTTGACACTCAACAGAATCAACCAGACGAAAGATAGAACACAATAAACTGCTACAACAACAACAAAAGCTTTTGAAATAAGTGCAGAATTGATATAGGGCGATAGTCATTTGCATTTTATGATTTCGCCACAGGCATTATTTTTGAATTTTTCTATGTGTTTGGATATATGCATTTTGGGCGTAGATATCAAAACCAACAGCATTTGATTTTATAGACATGCAACCCTCAGTTGGCCGAACGAATAAAAATTAAAAAGTGTTGAAATCAGGAAATATTGATGCATTTGATATGACCGTTGATGAGCTTACTTGCCCGGTATCAGTTTCAAGGCTTGTTGTGCTGTAAGAAGTACGCGTTCATTTCATCAGGATTTGCTCTAATATCGACTAGTGGACTGTAACAGATGCCAATTTTTCTTATCGTCTTCCAAATTTTTGTTTTTTTGAATTTTAGCCTCGCGGAATTTTCCAACAAAATTGCTTTAGTACAATAGATTTTCTTATTCTCATCAGCTCTTCATGGAGTATGGGGGTTTTAAATCGTTTCCATCGTGAATAAACTATATCTCTTTTTTTTATCAATTTAATGTTTATTTGACTCACGAGAATGTGATGTGCAAACAGGTACGGTGCAGTACAATAAATGCCAATTGATCATCAGTTGAATAAATAATGTGTTTTTTAATAGGAGCGCTATAAAAGTTTTTTTTTTTTTTTTTTTTTTTTTTTAAATACAACAAAAAACGGTTGTGGATATCAATGAAATTTTTGCTAAAGGACGTTCGATGCCATTATGTATGGAACTCGATTTTTTTTGCATAGCCACAACGGGTGCGCTTGCAGACGTCCTGAACCCAATTTTCGACGGTTATCAAGCATAAATCAGTCTATACTGCTGCAATTTCACGTTCGATATTCGTACGAAGTTCATCAATCGTCGCTGGCTTGTTGGCATGGACCATAGACTTGACGTAGCCCAGGAAATAGTCGAACGCATAACTGAGGCGCCAATCGACTGGACTATTTCGTGAGATAACACGTTCTCTAAACTAAGTTTCCAATAAATTGATTGTGATATTCGCTATGTGGCTTGTAGCGCTGTCAAGTTGAAACCACATGTATTCCAATTCCATCTCTTCGGATCAGTCACGGTTATTTCGCCAAAAAGTGACTGAGGTCCTGTCATCCCGTTTACCGGGGTTCGAGAGTGACTTAACAGTAGACCACAGTTTGCCCAAGTGTTCCAGCCACAAATTCCGCTTATTATCGTTGACTACCCTGTTTATTTCCAGATTCAGCTCGCTGATCCTGGGGTTAGCGGGGTCCATAGCACGAATCTCTTCACGCTCATCTGCGAGTACCACTGCTTGCGCCGGAAAATTGGGCCGCACTTGGGGTATTCGACCGGCTGGTATAAAGCTAGCGACTGCTGCGTTAATGATGGAATTTCCTATCGGCCACAAGCACATCAGAGGGGGGTGGCAGTTCACTGAAGCGGCGATTAGTATACTCACTGAAGCCAGTCCAATCGGCCTTCTTATGAATTATGGGGAGGTGGTCTGTCCCCAAAGAGATGGCGGCTTGCCAGGATACGTCACTCAGGAGATCAGGGGATGCAATGGAGATGTCTGGCGAGCTGCTGCACCTCCTTGTAATCCTAGTTGGGGCATCCTCATTCACCGTGCGAAACGTGGAGCTTTCAATCTGCTCTGTCAAAGCTATGCCACGCTGGTCGTTACCTAGGGGAGAATGCCATGACGTGTGATGCGCATTAAAGTCCGCTAGAACCAGACGATTATGGCCAGATAGCAACCCACTTATGTCGGGACGGTATGTACACGTTGTACATACCAACCGGCGGTATATACACGTTGTATAGCTCTATCTCGGCAATACCAGGCCTGGCTGCTATCCCCATGCATTCCATGTAGGGGTCACTAGCGCCATGCGCAGGCGAGATAGGCCTATATTGCACGGAATTGTGTATTACGAAGGCCAATCCCCCACCTCCATTCCTTGAGCAATCCTTACATAGCACATTGTAACCGTGACAACTGTGCAAGCTGCAGGTGTTGGTCAGCTTTGTCTCCTGGATCGCTGCGACCAATACTCCGACTCATAAAATCCACAATCTCGTCGATCTTGCCACGGAGACCGTTGCGGTTCAGTTGCAAAAATGATACACTTCCCGGGACTGGCCTGACAATATTGGGGCTGGGATTCTGCTGTTGCGTATATTGGAGAGGTCGGGGGGTCACATAGTCCGACGACGAGGACGCATAACACCTTGCAACATATTCAGTATGACTATACTCCCGTAGTGATGTAAGGTCAGAGCAAGATCGGAATGTACCCACTCCATGCACCGGTTACACCTCACCCACACCGACCGATGATGAAGGCGGTTCTGGCAAACCGAACAGAATCAGGGTCCGGGATTCTTTTGAATCCTGGCACGGATACCAGAAGCGCGCGAAGAAGGCACTCCGGGAAAAAAGACTAACACGTACACTGATGCGGCAGCCCTTCCGATGAAGGATTCCATCGGGTCAATCCGGTGCGTACAACTAGCTGCCATGGGATTGTATTAGGTATATATCATCTCGCTCTCACTCTCTCTCTCTCTTTGATGAACCCTTTATCTTTCCTACAACCTCTTCCTGTAGTTGATAAATGGAGTCAGGGCTGCCAGATTAATTTGGTGAAAAAATAAAAAACATTTCGAAGAAAAAAAAATCGGCTTTTTCGGCATTCCATTTTAAAAAATCGGAACTTTTGTTTAGACAATAAATCTATTCAGTCTTTAGTATAAAAAGAAAAACAATAACAAAAAGGAACTTACAGTTTCAGTTTAGGTGACGTAAGTCTAATTTTCATAAATTTTAAATTAGTCTTTATTTTTTTTTTTTTTTGAATGAGTTGCAAACTCATTTATAGTGCAAAAAAATCAATATTTCCGAAGATCAATATAAACATATGTTGAAAATATATTAGCATTTAACACATTTTCGAATTGCACATTTGTACTCAGTGCTTATTTGTATATCAAAACAATTGTAATTATTATATTTTAAAAAATACTAGCTGACCCAGGCCCGCTCCGCTGCGCCTTCTTTTACTTTAAATGGAACAAAAGTTTCCTTGGAGAGGGGTGGTCCCCCAGATACTTGACCCTGAAAAAATATTAGCATCGTGCTCTTATTCTTTTAAATACCATTTATTTAAACCCCATATTGCCATTGGCAATATGGCGTCCCCCAAATACATGGCCCCAAAATAGGTTATCAAATTCGTTTTCTAATCTCAAATAACTTTCATTTGAGCCACATATTGACATGGTCGAAATATTTTTTCCCTTTGGGGGTGTTTTGGGAAAGGGGTGATGCCCTAAATACATGGTCCTACATTTGGATATAAAATTCGAATTCTACTTCCAAATACCTTTATTTGAGCCCCATATTGCGATGGTTAGTAAAAAATTGCTGTTTGTGGGGTATTTTGGGAAAGGGGTAGACCCCCAGAAAATTGGTCCCGAAAGTGGGTATCAATTCTTGCTCGACCCCCCAATACCTTTTATTTAAGCCCCACATTGTCATGGTCAGTAAATATGCCCGATTTAGGGGTGTTTTGGGGAGTGGGGTGGTCCCCTAAATTCTAAGCCCTGAAAATATATCAGCAACGTGCTCTATTCTCATATATCTTTATATCATTTATTTGAACCCCATATTGCCATTGGCCTCAAAATTGGATATCAAATTCGTTTTCTAATCTCATTTAAACTCCTTATTGCAAAAGTCAGCTAATATGTCCGGTTTGGGGTATTGGCCCTAAAAACTATGAATATTTAGTTCCACTCTCTTTAAGACCCAAATTGTCTTGGTGAGCAAATACGTCCTATTTGCGGTTTGATATGGTGGTGGGACGTCCGCTAGACAGTTGGCCCCTAATGTTGATATCAGATATGTGGTCACTCCCACATGCTTTTAATTTGAGTCCCATATTTCCATAGTCGGCAAACATGACCGGCTTGGGGGGTGTTTTGAGGAATGGGCGGCCACTCAGTGAGTAGGCCTTGAAAAAATATATAGGATTCGTGTTCTACTCTAGAAACCCTCATATTTGAGCCTCATATTGAAATATTCAGCAAATACTTCCTAGTTGGGTGGTGCTAGGGGGGTGGGGTGGCCCCATAAACACTTTTCCTGAATATTGATATCAGATTCGTGGTTTACTTCCAAAGACCTTTCATTTGAGCCCCATATTGCTATGGTCGTAAATTTGTCCCGATTGGGGGATGTTTTTAGGAAGAGGCTGCCCCCCAAACACTTGGTCCCATATTTGGATATCGAATTCGAATTGTACACTCAAATACCTTTTATTTAAGCCCTATATTCCCATGGTCAGTAAATAAGTCCTGTTTTGGGGGTGTTTAGGGGAAGGGGTGGACCCCCAGAAACGTGGTCCCACATTTGGATGTCAGATTCGTATTATACCCGTAAATATCTTTCATTTGAGTCTCATATTGCTATGGTCGGTAAATACGTCCGATTTGGGGGTGTTTTGGGGCTTGGGGTGGTCCCCCTAGCACTTGGTCCGACAATTGTATATCAGATACGTTTTCTTATCCTAAATACCTTTCATTTGTACCCCATCCGAAATTTGGATACCAAATTTTTTATTTTAGGGTACTATATGAGAGCACACAAAATTTCGCTTAAATCGCATCACCCATCTCCGAGATCTGGCGTTTCTGAAAATTAGGGTAAGGTAGGTATAAAAATGGAAGCAAGAGCTTACAATACTATTTAATTCGGATTTTTCAAGCGTTGTTGCCGCAATAATAACAATAAGCCTAGATAAATTTCATTGAATAGCAAAAAATTTTTTTGTTTCCATAAAATATTAATATTGTCCGTAATAAGCCCTCCATTTGGGCATGTAGTTTGTGTATTCCGGTTGATTCACTTTTAAATAATTTGTTTGTGTTGTTGTTAAAACTAGTCTAACCGGGCCCGCTCCGCTGTGCCTTCTGTAACTCTCTAATATCTTTTAAGAGTGGGGACACTTCGCCCTAAATGTGGATATCGAATTCATGCCACTGTAGCCTATGTCCGTCTATGACGCTGAACGCCTGCGTTCAAATTCTGACGAAAACGTCGGAAAAAAATTAAAGCAATGTCTATCCCCTCTTAATGCTGGCGAAATTTGCGTGGTACCATGCCATGCATGGTCAAGTAAAAATTCTTTCCAAAGAGGTGTCGCACTGCAGCACGCCGTTCGGACTCGGCTATGAAAAAGGTCCTTATCATTGAGCTAAAACTTGAATCGGAAAGCACTCATTGGTGTGTGAGAAGTTTACATCTGTTTGCCTTCTGGGTAAATTGTTGCTCTACTCCCAAATGCCTTTCTTTTGAGTCCTATATTAACGTATCGGCAAATATTTCCGGTTTAGGGGGTATTTCAGGGGTAGGGTTGCCACCCAGACATTTGGCTCTTAAAGTAAAGCTTCGTGCTCTACTCTAAAATATATTTTACATGCGCCCCGTATTGGCATAATCATTATCAATTTCCTACTCTTCTCCCAAATAGCTTATATAAAGGGTGATATTTTAATAGCTATAGGAAAGTTAAAAGTTCCGAAAAATTCATGAAATCTTTATTTGAATCGATAGTACGGTTCAAAGAATTCAATGTTTGAAGATTATTTCATGAAACTATTGACCGTGACTGCGCCTGAAATGGTCCATCCGCTTAGTCCAATTTTGGCATACTCTTTCCAACATTTCGGCCGGTATCTCACGAATAAATGCTTCAATGTCGTTTTCCAATTCCTCAATTGAAGGGGGCTTGTTCGTGTAGACATGAGCTTTCACATAGCCCACAAAAAATAGTATAAAGGCGTTAAATCGCACGATCTGGGCGGCCAATTGACCGGTTCCGAACGTGAAATAAAATATTCACCGAACTCGCCTCTCAATAAGCCCATTGGTACGCGTCCTGTGTGGCATTTGGCACCGCCTTGTTGAAACAACATGTCATGCAAGTCAAGCTCTTGCATTTTGGGCAAAAAAAAGTTGAATATTATCTCACGATAGCGCCCACCATAAACCGCACCAAACTGTGACTTTTTTTGGATGCATTGGTAGCTCTTGCAATACTTCTGGCTGATCTTCACTCCAAAATCGAGAATTCTGCTTATTTGCGTACCCATTGAAAAATGAGCTTTGACCATAAAATGGAAGAAGCGCGCGATGAACTTTCTTAACAAAGCACGCATTTTGATAATAAAATTCAATAATTTGCAAGCGTTGTTCGTTTGTAAGTTGATTCATGGATAAATTATAGATTATAGACCAAACTGAAGATGTTTGACAGTGAGCTGTTTAAACCAGTGTTGCCAAAAAGAGATCTGTTTTTTTTAAAGGGGGTAATGAGAAGTGCTTTTTAGGGGAGGGATGGCACCTCAGACATTTCGACTCAAATATGGTTATCAAATTCGTGCTCCAGTGCCAAATCCATTTAATATGAGCCCCATCGCCATGGTCGGTAAATATCAAGTGGGCGCTCACCACTTTGCCCCTGAAAATAAATATCAAATTCGTCCTTAACTCTTATATACCGTTAATTTGAGCTCCATACTGCCATAGTCGGAAATGAATTTCAGTTTAGGGGTGCTTTGGGGCGTACCCCCAAATACTTGGTTACAAAGTTGAATATATTCGTTTTCTACTCTCAATTTTTTTTGCTATATCTGTAATCTACTTCCGAATACCTTTCATTTGAGTCCCATATTAACATGAACTTCCAATATTTCTGTTTGGGAGAGTTTTGGGGTTGTGGCGGCCCTCTGGGTATTTAGACTCAAATTTTATTTTTACTCTCCAATACTTTTAATATAATACCCATATTGTTCCGATTGGTCCACTTTTGATATTGGGTGGTGTTTTTGGAGGCTGACCCCTTATACTTCAATCTGATTTTGCATGCCAGATTCGTCATCTAATCCCGAATTCCTTTCATTTGAGCCCCATATTGATATGAACGTTAAATTTTTCTGCTTGGAGGAGATTTAGGGCGACTTCCTGGGTCCTTGGACCCTATTTTTAATATCATACTTGCATTCTACTCTTCAATACCTTTAATTTGATACCCATATTGGCATATTCGGTGCACTTTTGATTTCGGGTGGTGTTTTTGGGGATCCGCCCCCTTCCGATATCAACAAAATATAAAGCCTGTTCCTTTCTCCTGCCTATATCCGCAATCTACTCCCGAATATCATTCATTTAGGTCCCATATTGTCATGATCGTCCATTAAACCTATTTACAGGTTTTTTGGGTTGGGGCGGCCCCCCAAATACTTGGACCCAATTTTTAATATGAAATTCGTACTCTACTCCTGAATACCTTCCATTTGAGTTCCATATTGTCCCGATCGCTGCACTTTTATTTTTGGGTAGTACTTTTGCGGCAAGAGGGAGGGTCGGCCCCCCTATCGATATCAAAAAATTATATAGCCTATGTTTCCTTCCAGACCAACCTAAACAATCTGTGAAAATTTCAGGGTAATCGGTTCAACCGTTTTTGAGTCTATACGGAACAAACAAACAAACATACAAACAAACACAAATTGATTTTTGTATATAAGATACTAGCTGACCCAGGCCCGCTCCGCTGCGCTTTCTTTTACTCTATATGGAACAAAAGTTTCCGTGGAATATTTATTTTCGACAATTAAAGATCTTTTAGTGAAATACCATGCTAACTTGACTAACAGTTTAACAATATAATTGCCTTTATCTGAATCCCATATGATCTTTATTGGTCTACTAATTTAATTTTGAATGTAAGGTGTACTCCATTCTTAAAATACTTCATTTCAGCCCGATATTTTCATAATGTCTGATGTAGTGGTGTTTTCGGGGGAGAGGCGATCCCCCAGATAATTGGCCCTGGCGTGACCCCGTAGACACCCGAATATTGATATCAAATTCGTGCTTTACTCCCAAAGACCTTTCATTTGAGCCCCATATTGCTATGGTCGTACATTTGTCCCCTTTGGGGGATATTTTTGGTGAGAGGCGTCCCCCAAACACTTGGTCCCATATTTGGATATCAGATTCGTATTCTACATTCAAGTACCTTTTATTTAAGCACCATATTCCCATGGTCAGTAAATAAGTCCTGTTTGGAGGGTGTTTTGGGAAAGAGGTGGACCCCCATAAACGTGGTCCCACATTTGGATATCAGATTCGTATTCTACTCGCAAATACCTCTCATTTGAGTCCCATATTGCCATGGTCAGTAAATATGTCCGATTTAGGGGTGTTTTGGGGCTTGGGGTGGTTCCCCTAGCACTTGGTCCGACAATTGGATATCAGATAGGTTTTCTTATCCTAAATACCTTTCATTTGAGTCCCATATTGTCGTGATTGGTCTAAATATATGTTTGGTAGGTTTTATGGTGGGGCAGCCCCCTAGGTACCCCATCCGAAATTTGGATACCAAATTTTTATTTTTTAGGGTACTATGTAAGAGCACACAAAATTTCTCCTAATCCGCACCACCCATCTCCGAGATCTGACGTTTCTGAAAATTAGGGTAAGGGGGAGGGTCCGTCCCCACTTCAGATATCGAAAAATTTAGTTCCCTATTTTCACCACGGGGTCATTATGCACCATCTGTGAAAAATTTCAAGAAAATCGGTTCAGCCGTTTCTGAGTCTATAAGGAACACACAAACATACAAACAAACCTACAAACAAACACAAATTGATTTTTATATATAAGATTTTTAAATAGACAAGTACATTTTATTTGTTTCATTTAAAATTTTCAAAATGATTTGTGCTGTATCTATCTTATTAGTAGCAATTGCAAACGAAAAAAATATTTTTAGAATTCTTACAACATCTAATTCAAGTGGAAGCCATCGTGTTGGGCTAGGATGTTCTATTTTTAGGGGTTTAGTTTTAATAAGTTTTGTATTTCTTGAAATTCTATTCAAAGAATAGCACAGCAAAGAACTTTAAAAAGTAGGGAAAAAATGTGTGATGTTGCTCAAAAGCATTTGACCGCGAAAATGTTTTTAGATAACATTTTTTATGATAAAATTTTAATAAAAACGTTATGTTATCACTGAAGTTTTTCTAATGTTTCAATAAGTAACCGCGAAAAAATGTATGACAAGGTTAAATACTTAGGTGTGATCTTGGACAAGAAACTGAATTAGAAGTGTCATATTTAGGAGCGTACTGAGAAGGCTCACATATTTTGGGCACTATGTAGACGGGCCGTAGACTCGAAATGGGGTCTGAATCCGAGGATAGTCCAATGGCTCTACAGGAGCGTGATTAGACCAATACTTTCTTACACCTCAGTAGTTTGGTGGACTGCAACATTGGGACCATAAAACAGGTTCAGTGAACATGTCTTGGCATAGGCGGAGCGATGAGGACCACGCCCATTAGGGCACTGGAGGCTATTCTAGATATCCGACCCATTGACATACAGATTAAGTGTGAGGCAGCCACTGCGGCTATGAGACTTAAGGCGATGGGAGAATGGATTGAGGATGGGAGCAGCTCATACCATCGCGGTATAATCGAGGCGACGATAGGAAGAGGTTTCCGATCGGATACCAGAGATGAACCTTGAGGTCGAGTGCGAGGAACTGCTGCTATCGGCACAGTCTTGGATTGACGGAACACTAGTATTGCCATCTGGAAGATCATGTTACACGGATGGATCAAAGCTACAGGACAGAGTGGGCTTGGGGGTTTACATTGATAACCCAGGGACTGAGATCTGTTTTAGACTGCCTGACCATAATACGATCCTGCAGGCGGAGATCCGGGCGATCACGGAATGCGTGAAGTGGTGTGGTGCTAACGCGAGGACGTCGAGTGTGAACATCTTTACCGACAGTAAAATTGCCATAAGGGCAATAACAACCAGGACGGTAAGGTCACGAACAGTCTTGCAGTGTAAGAAGGAGATTAACGCCTTCTCTGAGGATGGAACAGCGAAACGGTCGTTAGGACGGCGAAAATCCTATGGGGGATCCAGATCGTGAGAATCTGAGGCTATTACTGAAAGGAAGCAAGAAGGAGGTCAGTATAGCTATTGGTAACATAACGGGAACATAGGACTACGAGCTTACTTATGTAGAATCGGTGCGGCAAGTGATAGCATGTGTAGGGCATGTGGGGAAGATGATGAGACGTTCGAGCATTTTCTTTGTCATTGTCCGGTTTTCGCATCTAACAGATGTCGGTACTTAGGTGGAGACGCAATACCAGACATGAACCAACTTAGGGGAGTGGTATTGAAAACAATTAAAGATTTTGTAAGTAGCACGGAATTCCTAACTTTAAATTTTCTTTTTAGAGGTTACTTTATAGTTTTTAGAGCGCACAACAAGCCGATTACTGGCTTAGGTGCATGTCCATAGTAGCATGGGGCGGATTAATATCTGCACCCTCTTTTCAACCTAACCTAATCGGGAAAAAAATATTGATTTATAAAGCGAAAAAAAATATCAATAAATTTTTTCGGATTTATTTTCTATATCCAAACTGTGAAACACGTAATTAAACATATGTAGAACGCATTTGGATTTTAAAAAAATCAAAAACACCAATTTGGTCAGTTGGGCTTTAAGAAGACCACATCCGGACAATTTCGTGAACATAAGAGATCCATTTAGAATTTATTTTATTTGGGCCAATTAAGGTCTTGTGAAAAGACCTTATATGCATTTTTAGAAAGTGAATGGACGAGAGAAAAAAACAAAAATACTCATTTTTCCGCTATGCCGTAGGGGTCCCACAAGATGCCGATTTCCGGCATATAAGAGCTCTGTTGAAAATTAATTTTTTATTGGTGGAAAAAGGTCTTGTGAAAAGACCTGTAGGGCCGTAGGGGCCCTACAATATACCGATTATGGTATATAAGAGCTCTATGCCATATTTATTTTTTATTGGCGAAAAAAGGTCTTGTGAAAATACCTAATAGTCATTTTTAGGAAGAAAATGAACACAACAAAAAAACCAAAAATACCAATTTTTTCCCCTCGGCCGTAGGGGCCCGACAAGAGGCCGATTTCTGGCATATAAGAGCTCTATGCAGAATATATTTTTTATTGGTAAATGAAGATCTTGTGAAAAGACCTAATATAAATTTTTAGGAAGTAGTAATCGGACTGTACTCATTGATATGTGAAAAGTTTGATCCTGTTCCTTAGTGGAATGTTCATGGGCTAAATTTACATATGGACACAAGAAAAACCAAAAATACAAATTTTTTCGCTAGGCCGAAGGGGTAGGACAACAGGCTAAATTCCGGTATATACGAGCTCATTGTAAGAGCTCAATGCCTAATTTATTTTTTATTGGGTCTTGTGAAAAGACCTTATATTCATTTTTAGAAAGTATATGGACACAAGAAAAAACCAAAAATATCAATTTTTTCACTAGGCCCGCACCAAGGCGATGTCTTCGGTATAAATGTTGTGTATAGAGCTAATACCGAATTAATTTTTTATTGCCGAAATAAGGTCTTTTGAAAAGACCTAATATGCATTTTTAGCTAGTTTTTGGACACAAGAAAAAACTAAAAATACTCATCTTTTTTCTAGACCTTAGGTACCCCACAACAGGCCGATATCCGGCACATAAGAGCTCAGTGTAAGTGCTCTATGCCGAATTTATTTTTAATTGGTAAATTAAGGTCTTGTGAAAAGACCTAATATACATTTTAAGGAAGTATTTGGTCTTAAGAAAACACCAAAAATACAAATTTTTTCTACTAAGCCGTAGGGGCCCCAAAAGTGATTTGCGTAATATAAATGAAATCGCGATACAGTAAACCAGTCAAATGCTTCTAGCAACAACACACTCTTTGCTGACTTTTAAATGTTTTTTTCTATACTATTCTCTGAATAGAAAGCATTAAACAATGGTCTAAAGTCGGACAATATCCTGCAATGGAAGCTCAATAATCTTTCTTACTGTGGAGCTAATGCCTAAAACTCCAACTTCATGATTGACGTCGGTTTTACATTATTGAAAGCACCTTCAATGTCAAGAAATGCTACCATTGTATATTCCTTGACAGCGAGAGAACCCCCAATGTAGCCGACTACGTCGTGAAGGGCCGTTTCAGCGGAATTGTTTTTACTATATACGACGCAACAGGCGATCTCCAGGAATCTTTTCCCTAAGGTATGTTTCTATCAACCTCTCAAAAGTCTTCATCATAAAGGATGACAGACAAATAGGACAAAAATCTTTCGCCTCCGTGTGGTAGAATTTCCTGCTTTCTGAATGAAAATGACCTTCGTGTCTCTCCATCCCACAGGTATATACGACAAGCTGATACGAGCAGAATATATCTCCCTAAGCCAAGGAGCCTGTCTGTTTGACACAGCTTGTGATACATCTCGGCCTGTCGACTTAAAGGAGTTGTAACTTCTTATCACCCAATTTTTTCGGCTCAGACACAATTTCCCTAATAGCTTCCGACGAATGTATATTAGTGACAAACTCTTCTGGCACCACGTTGTCCGTTGGAGAACTTCCCGGGAAATGTCCATACATTCTCTGACTTGTGAATATTCCCCAGCGTAATAGGTCTTTCTCAGCTCACCCTTATATTTTCTTAACTCAGTATTATAGATGTCCCAATCAATATGGTGCTCTTGAGGCTTTCGCTCTGTTGAAGAGTTTTCTGCAGTCGTTCCTTAGACCAACCAGCTTTGGGGTCCACCCTGATGATCGCTATTTGTCCCTTGGCTTGGCACTAGGACATGCTGACGCAAGCGAATCATTCAGGGCCTTCGGGATCCGCTTGACCATAATATCTATATTCTCCGTAGTTTCCACATCCTTTTCTGGTCTAAAAGGGATAGACGTGCAGAATATTTGCCGAAATTAAACCCAATCCGCCTTTCTTCTGTTTAGTCGAGGGAAAATACTTCAGTATTTGCACCAAGTCTGAAAGTAATATAACAATGATCAGAGAAGCTGTGGTCATTCTACACTTCCCAGTCGCATATTCTTCCACTTATATCTTACGATACAAAGGCAATATCTAGTACCTCCTGCCTGTTCCTGGCAATAAATATCGGTTTATCCCCTTTATTACAAATCGCCAGATTACAACTTATAATATATTCAATAAGCAGCTCACTCCTTTCTTTGACATCCGAACTTCCCCACATCTGGAGATGTGTATTAGCATTACTTCCTACAATGAGGCTTTTCTTCTCTACAGAAGCGGCTTCAAACAGCGACTTAAGGTTTGAAGGCGGCATCTCTGAATCATGTGCCATATATAGGAAAGCCAGCCAGTAATGAGACTTGTTTTTTTTAAAGGCTGGCTACTACTAAGTGCTTAGCGATGGATCCCGAAATTCTTAGTCCACGAACCATTCCTCCACACACCCATGGTTCCTGGATAAGAACCATGTCAAATCCCGCTGATATCAGGAGAACCTTTAGTGCCACCGAAGCGGACTTACAATGGTGGAGATTTATCTATAGAAACCGGACCATAGTTGGGATTCAGAACTTTCACTACTGTCCTGCCTAGTCTTCTGATTCCGCCAGTAGTTGATCCTCACAAAATTCGTTAGATCTTGTCATGATGAGCTTCCGTACGCATTCAGGGGCCTTCCCCCTCCTGTCTCTTGCATTTAGCAAATTATCTACATTTTGCAAATATTTGCGCACTAACCTGTTTGTATGTCACTTTCGTTTGAAATTAGAGCACAGACTTAAATAAATTTGTCAAACAGCAGCCAAAGCAAAAAAAACATAAACTTCTAGTAACGGTTTAATTTGTTGTTGTATTTTGGTATGTTTTGTTCGAAGCAAAAAAACTTATTCAAGACAACGTCGCACAGTGGGAAAAAATCGAAAAAATTATTAAAAAATATGCTGTGTGTGAGAACGGGTAGAGATATGTATCTCTTTGAAATTTTGAATGGTTAGAGCTGAGGTTTTAGCGAGTTCGTTTGCAACTTTTTATACCCTCCACCATAGGATGGGGGGTATACTAATCTCGTCATTCTGTTTGTAACTACTCGAAATATTCGTCTGAGACCCCATAAAGTATATATATTCTTGATCGTCGTGACATTTTATGTCGATCTAGCCATGTCCGTCCGTCCGTCTGTCTGTCGAAAGCACGCTAACTTCCGAAGGAGTAAAGCTAGCCGCTTGAAATTTTGCACAAATACTTATTAGTGTAGGTCGGTTGGTATTGTAAATGGGCCATATGGGTCCATGTTTTGATATAGCTGCCATATAAACCGATCTTGGGTCTTGACTTCTTGAGCCTCTAGAGTGCGCAATTCTTATCCGATTGGAATAAAATTTTGCACGACGTGTTTCGTTATGATATCCAAAAACTGCGCCAAGTATGGTTCAAATCGGTTCATAACCTGATATAGCTGCCATATAAACCGATCTTGGGTCTTGACTTCTTGAGCCTCTAGAGTGCGCAATTCTTATCCGATTGGAATGAAATTTCGCACGACGTGTTTTGTTATGATATCCAACAACTGCGCTAAGTATGGTTCAAATCTGTTCATAACCTGATATAGCTGTCATATATACCGATCTGGGATCTTGACTTCTTGAGACTCTACAGGTCGCAATTATTATCCGATTTGCCTGAAATTTTGTACGACGGATTCTCTCATGACCATCAACATACGTGTTTATTATGGTCTGAATCGGTCAATAGCCCGTTACAGCTCCCATATAAATCGATCTCTCTATTTTACTTCTTGAGCCGCCAAAGGTTGCAATTCTTATTCGAATTAGCTGACATTTTACACAGGTCTCCAACATATAATTTAATTGTGGTCCAAACGGGACCATTTCTTGATATCGCTCTAATAGCAGAGCAAATCTTTTCTTATATCATTTTTTGCCTAAAAAGAGATGCCGGGAAAAGAACTCGACAAATGCGATCCATGGTGGAGGGTATATAAGATTCGGCCCGGCCAAACTTAGCACGCTTTTACTTGTTATATTTTTTTGTTCCAATTTTGCCCAAGATCTGCTTTGTATTTTGCAATTTGATTTGGATTTGTGACAAAATTTGCAACAACTTTGTCGCAACAACGGTTCACATCTGATTATGGCAGATGTGGCAGCCGGTTGTACGCACCGGATTGACCCGATAGAACTCCTCATCGTCATGTTCTGCCGTCATGGAGTGGGTACATTTCCGATCTTGCTCTGGCCTAACTTCACTACGGGAGTATAGTCATACTGGATATGTTGCAAGGTGCTGTGCGAACATAGTCAGCAGTGGGTAACAAATGTCATCGTTGTCGCCTTCTGCGTCTTCGTCGCCTTCGTCGTCGGACTATGTGAACCACCGACCTCTCCCGTGTGGCAAAATAAGCAACGGCAGCATCTCAGCCCCAATATTGCCAGGCCAGCGCCAGTATAATTTTTGCAACTAAACTGCAACGGTCTCCGTGGCAAGATTAATGAGAATGTGGAATTTATGAGTCGGAAGAATATATTGGTCGCAGCGATCCAGGAGACAAAGCTGGCCAACACCTGCAGCTTGCACAGTTGATAATGATACAATGTGCTACGTAAAGATCGCTCAAGAAATGGAGATGGGGGATTGACCTTCGTGATCCATCTCGCCTGCGCCTGGCACTAGTGACTCCTACATGGAGTGCATGGGTATAGCAGTCAGGTCTGGTACTGCCGGGATAGAGCTTTACAACGTGTACATACCGCCGGTAGGTAGCTGTGTCCCAATTAACGACCAAGCTTACAACCCCGACATAAGTGTGTTACTATCTAGCCATAACCGTTGAACGGTGAATGAGAATGCCCCCACTAGGATTACGAGGAGGTGCAGCAGCTCGCCAGACATTTCCATTGCATCCCCTGATCTCCTGAGTGACGTACCCTGGCAAGCCGTCATCTCTTTGAGGTGAGACCACCGCAGCATAATTCTCACCATCGTCCGACTTCATAACCTCTGAGCGCCAGACGTTTATCAATCATAAAAAGGTTGATTGGGTTGGCATCAGAGAGTATACCAATCGCCGCTTCAGTGAACTGCCACCTCCCTCGCCGAGAGGAAATTCCGAGACAACAACGCAGCAGCCGCTCGCTTTATATCGGCCGGTCGAATACCCCAAGTATGGTCTAATTTCCCGGCACAGGCAGTGGTACTTGCAGACGAGCATGATGGGATTCGTTGTATGGAACCCACTAACCCCAGAATCAGCGAGCTGAATCTGGAAATAAACAGGGTAGTCAATGGCGGAATTTGTGGCTGGAACACTTGGCAATGTAACTTAGGCACCGGTTAAGGCCATTCGCCGTATCCGTGGTTTCCGAGCCGATGGCAGCCATCACAATTTACCGTGGGCGAAGTTACGATGTCATCCGTGGCGCCAAATCATCTAAGGCGTTGGGCCCCCAGGGAATCTCTACATTGATGTTGAAGAATCTGGATTTACCTGGAGTTGAGTATCTGACGTCTGTCCTCAATCTGTCCTTGAACACTCTTATAGTTCCCGATGTCTGGAAAATGGGCAGAGTGATCCCGCTACTGAAGCCTGGAAAGGACCCGAGTTTGGGGGAGTTGTACAGACCGATCGTCCTTCTCTCATCAGTAGCAAAGACGCTTGAGGCATTACTCCTCCCGAGCCTCGTAGAATTTCCGTTCGCCAAAAATCAATCAATCATAGCACAACAACAGATTTGCATGCCATCACCGCATACATTTGCCGTGGCTTCAATCAGCCCAGACCATGTGATAGGCGCTCCTTGTGGCACTGGACCTATCGAAGGCATTCGACACGGTCAGCCATGCCAAATTATTTGAGTACATCACCAACACGTCCCTTCAGCCAGACTTGTAACGCTGGGTCGCGAATTATCTGTGTGGTCGCCAGTCATTTGTGGAATTTAGGGATAAGAAGTCGAAGCACCGTAGAGTGAAACAGGGAGTTCCCCAAGGTGGGGTGATATCTCCGGCACTGTTTAACCTCTACCTATCCTCTGAAGTTATCTGCCACGAAGATTTCGTCAGATTTTAGCGAAATCTTCTTCATACCGAGCTGACGGTGATGGTCGAAGGAGAAATGATTCCGACCATCAGTGTCCCAATATACTTGGCGTCACATTTGACAGTCTTACACATTTTCCCTACATGCCACAGCAATTTGCGATAAAGTCAAAAGTAGAAACAAAGTCCTCAAGTCACTTGCCGGCAGCACTTTGGGTGCAGACAAAGAAACACCTTGTTGACCACATGCAAAGCAATTGGCCGGTCGGTGGTAAGTTATGCAGCGCCAGTCAGCTTTGTGACATGCAGTGGAATAATATTCAAATCTGTCAGAATGCCGCCCTCGAAACTGCGGCGGGCTGTCTCCTCAGTTCTCATCTGGACCACCTTCAGGAGACAAAGATCGTACCAGTGCGAAGACATAACTACATGCTGTCTAAGCAAAACCTTTTGGGCTGTTATCGCAAAGACCATCCAAATCATCATCTTGTGGATAGATATCCACCGCCTATAAACCTTAAGGTAGATCTACATGATCTAGATCGTGAGGTTCAGCGCTACAAGAAAGAATCTCTAGATCTATCGGCATATCAAGCAGGTCTATATAACATTCATGTAGACAAGATAGCAAATGCGGTTAATTGCAACCGGGTGAATGTAGTCCTTGGAGAACGACCGCCTGCAATTGCACCTGAAGAAATTGACCTCCCACGGCAAACCAGAGTAGATCTGGCTCAATTACGTTCCGGCAGATGCAGCCGCCTCAATTCCTACAGAGCAAGGATTGATGCCGACGTCCAATACGTATGTCCCGTTGTAACTAGGGACCACACGACACACGTCACCTGTTTAACTGTCCAGCCAGACCCACTCGACTCAGACCCAGACCTGGATCTTGACACTCAACAGAATCAATCAGACGAAAGAAGGAGCACATCAAACTGCTACAACAACAACAACATCTGATTATTTAGTTTAAAGTTATACAGTTTGCAAGTCAAAGAATGTGAAAAAATTTTATTTTTTGCTTGTTTTGGCAAAAAAGTACTTTCCATGATTAGTCTTTATTGACAAAACTTGCTTAAATACCTTATTTTTTTCTTTTTTGTTTGTGAAGAGGATATATAGTAGATGCTTTTTAAAACATGAATCTTTGAACAATATATATCATCCTTAACGTGTGCTATATGTACTTCAAAATAGGCAATTTTTTATTAAAAAAATTTAAAAATCCCTCGGGTACAACAATTGGGCACATCTTTTTTTTACTCCATTTTTCGTCTGAACCCATGCAAAAAATATTTTGCACCTTCCAATATTTGTAACCTCCACACCAAATTGACTAAAATTGCCCGAAAGGGGTATTTTGGAGATTTTTGTAAAAAAAAATTGTGCAGAATTTAGTTTTTTTATGGACATTTTTATGTGCAAAATTCAAAAGAATGACTAAGATATCTTTATTCGTTTTTTTCTTAGAATTTTTTAAATTTGTATTTTTGTTTTCACAAAAATTTTGTTTTTACCTTTTTTTGCTTTTACAAAAATTTCTAATCCAAAATCATAATTTTTTATGTTATCATACTTTTTCTGTCTTCTACAAATCTAGACCTTTTTAACGATGCATATTTTTGTGCACAACTCTATGATTTTAGCACCTATCCGGTAGAATGTAATTATGTAGAACATTTGAATAAAAGTCGAAAGGTGGGTTTTTCTCTAAAGGCCGGTAATATATTCGGTTTTTGCGTTGAAACTCCATGTAAAAAAAAACGGAAAAATCTGTCGAAATGTTATCGTTTTGTCATAACTTGTCTTTACATCTAGGAAAAATTTACATTTCGGGACGCCCATGGAAAGCACAACTACAGTCGCTGTGCAACAAGTCATTTTCTTACGCAAAATAAACGCGATCGTTAAACTTCTAATTTTAACTGGGTGTTTGTAAGTGTTAGTGATGTTGCTCACATGTACTCTGGTTGGAAAAAAATAAAGTGTTTGTGAATGCATAAATAAGAAAGAGTTTTTTTAATATAAGTAGTATACTCGAAAGAAAATAAATGTTTCTTTCACAACAGGCAACTCAATCAATCTCTACGAAATTATAAGGTTTGTGAAAGAATGTGTTGCGCTTTTGGTCTTGCAGTTACAACAACAATATTTGGATAAAAGTGGAAGATGCTGGCAAAGGCTTTTGGAAGGTTGTGCTTAGTGCTACAAAATCTAATTATTTTTACAAATAAATTCTGCATTTGTCTCTTTTTAAATTGTTTTGTGTTTTATTCATTATATATTAATTACGAAGGGGTTGGTTTTGGTTCAAATTACAAAAACATACATAAATTTCAGTACGACCCATACACTCACATTTGTGTGTCGCATGCTCGTAAGCAGCTGATAAATTGTTTGATGCCATATTATATTTTAATATGTAAATGGCAACATTTTGGTCAAAGGAACCCAAAAAAATCAATCTTGTCAAACCACCGAAAGAACGATTTTCGGAAATGTTTCTGTAAAAAAGAACGTAATACCAGCCTTTATTTGTGAATTACAATATCAAAATACTGACTGATGTCAAATTTTGGCCCAAGTTATCTTTCAAAGTAGTACGCCTGCTTACCTGAATACCTTAAATTTACCGAGGTACCTTTTCTAAAAAACAGATAATAAGACTTTTAGTTTTTTTTTACTTTTCTCAAAGTACCCTAACCCTTCACCAAAGTTGCAGCCGGAATTGTGGGAAATCATTTTATATGGTAAAATTTGATACCTAAGTTTATTGGCATATATGAGATTTTACCTACGTAAAAATATGTTTTTTCGTGTATATGTGGATGTTGTAACAATTTTGCATCATTCATATTCATTTGGAAGAGTCATTCCATGATACGGTCGCGTTTTTTGTCTGCTGCAGAAATACAAACCAATCCTCCTAATCTAGGCGCTTTTTGGATGCTGGTAGGGTGTTGGGTAGGAGATATCTTCATCCGGAACATCTTGCCATAGGAAGAAAAACGTCTCGGACTCTGAGTGAGTTTTAAAATCGATTAAATTAAATTGAATTTTTCAACAAACTCCATCGAAACAATAATTTTTGACTGGAATAAACGACAGAGACAGCTTGTTTGTGTGTTGTTAAATCACTTTTTACAAATTTAACAACACCAGCTGGTCGTTTCTGCCAAATAGTGATTGTGGGTTGCCTACTACCTTTACATAGCTTGGTCGCATAAAAAAGTAGTCTGACGATATCAGCTGTTGGTAATGTCGCGCGTATATGGCGTGTTTACACAAAGCGCATATACTGCATTATCGACACTAAATACCCACTGATAGCCGTTAACTATGAATATGAGCGAGGACATAACCCCAAGAAACAGTATTGGTTCGCTGAGAGTAAGCAAGCTCCAGCAATTAGAAAAGGCAAACGCCGAGCTGTCAGCGAGAAGCCAAAAATATGAAAGATTGTGCTTTCAACTTCAAAAAGATGTCGAAACCCTGAAAGGGCAAATTAATCAAAACCAATGTTCTGAGTCGTTTCAAACAGACGAAGAAGAACTTGCAAATGAAGTTGGCCGTTTTGAGAACCACCAACAAAATATTGCCGAAAGCATTGTAACAACCCCAAATCCAACAGGTGAATGGCAAACAGTCCAAAAGAATAAACGACATAGAGAAAGTCCAAACCAATCTAATGCCAACAAAAAGCAAGCTACAGTAAACGAATACTGGCTTGGAAAAAGTAATCCAGCTTCTGAAAATCAATTTGCAATTCTGGATAGCCAGGCAATGAGTTCAAATTTACAAACTGATGCTAATTCAAATTTACTTGAACATTCCAAACCACCACCAATCTTTGTGGATAAGGTTGGAAATATTCAGCCATTGATGTCGCTTCTTTCCCAATGCGTACCAAATCAATACGAAATCAAGTCTCTTCGTAATGATCAGATAAAAATAATGTCAAAGACCCATGAAACATATAAAATAATTGTTGAAGAACTTCAAAAAAAGGATACAGAATTCCATACCTACAAACCGAAAAATGAAAGAGGGTTCAAAGTGATTCTCAAAAATATTCATCCAACTGTAGATGTGGAAGAACTGAAGGATGAGCTTCTGAAAGAAGGTCACGAAGCCACCAATGTATGGAATATTAAGAATAGATATTCTAAAAAACCACTACCATTATTCGAAATAACGTTATCCACGAAACCAAACAATAAAAATATTTTTTCTGTCACAAGACTTATGAATACTATTGTTAAATTTGAAGCACCTCGTCCAAAGAAAACCATACCACAATGCGCAAACTGTCAACAATATGGCCATACTAAAACTTATTGCAGAAAAAAATCTGTTTGTATCAAATGTGCTGGTAGTCATGACTCAAAGTCTTGTGTACGTAAAAATTGGGCTAGCGAAGTGAAATGTGCCCTATGTGAAGGAAACCACCCAGCAAACTATAAAGGTTGCAACATTTATAAACAACTTTTTCAAAAACACTTTCCAACTCAAAGAACAAATAGAGAAAGACAAGCCATAACTTCCCAAGCAATCACAGAACAATCAAATCTAACAGCTCCAGCTTCATACTCCAATGCTGTCACCAACTCCACAAACGTCCAAAATATTATAAACCAGAACCCTACTCTTCAATCTCACTCCCAACACCCACAAAGCCAGCCAACACTACAACAACAACCTATATGTAACCCTAATGTCTCCAACATTAAGGAAATGCTTACCAGCCTCAATGCTCTAATGCAGCAAATGACCAGCCTTATTTTGAATGTTACTGCTCAACTTTCACAGATTACCATATGAGTCAACTCAACATAGTTTTCTGGAATGCAAATGGCTTGTCAAACCATATATTAGAAGTAAAGGAATTCCTAAGAACAAGACAGATAGATGTAATGCTAATTTGTGAGACACACTTTACACAAAAATCTCATCTTTTAATTCCACAATATGATTTTTATCATGTAAATCACCCTGACAGCAAAGCAAGAGGAGGATCGGGGATCCTAATAAGAAAAACCATAAAACATCACCAAGGAACACATTATTGCGCGCAAGAGATACAAGCAACTAACATTATAGTAGAAGACTGGCTTGGACCATTAACCATCTCCTCAATTTACTGCCCACCGAAACATAACATTAAAAAAGATTTATACATTAGTTTCTTCAGATCACTTGGAAACAAATTCTTAGCTTGTGGTGACTACAATGCTAAACATCCTCTATGGGGCTCCCGACTTACATCTCCAAAGGGAAAACAACTGTTTTACGCCATCAAAGAACTGAACTTGAACGTTAAATCCTCTGGTACCCCAACGTATTGGCCCACTGATGTAAATAAAACCCCAGATCTAATTGATTTTTGTGTCTCAAAGGGTATCCCCGAAGGATCACAAAATTGCACATCGATCTGTGAACTCTCTTCCGACCATTCACCGGTTCTCCTTACCGTGCATTGCAAATATATAATACAGGACCAAAAATGTACATTACACAATAAGAAAACCAATTGGCACTATTTTCGGTATCTTTTAAGTACGAATCTAAGTGAGAACATTCCTCTTAAAACAGACGAAGATTTAGTAGATGCAGTGGAACATCTAGTCCGCAATATTCAACTAGCGTCATGGAATGCAACACCTCAGAAAAGTTTCTCCATAAATCACACTACTCCAACAAACGTCTTGAAAAAACTTTTCATTAAACGGAAAGCGAAGAAAACGTGGCAAAGAACGCGATCTCCTGATGATAAGAGGAAACTAAACAAAGCAACAGCCGAACTCAAACTTCTTCTACAGAATATACAAAATGAAAATTTTGAAAAAAATATTCAGGGTCTTGGTCCAAACAAGTCTACAGATTATTCCCTGTGGAAAGTGACCAAATCTATCAAGAGATACCCAAAAATAAATCACCCAATAAGAAAACCCGATAGTTCTTGGACAAAGAGTAACTTAGAAAAAGCAACTACATTTGCAAACCACTTATCTGATGTATTTACCCCAAATACAAATGAAGTTGTACCAGAAAATATTAAAAAAATCCTAGATGAAACCCACCAACTTGATCTGCCCATTAAAAAATTTTCGAAGGCTGAAGTTATTAAAGTTATCAACACCCTTAAAGCAAATAAAGCACCTGGTTATGATTTGATTACACCAACTATCTTAAAAGAACTTCCTGCAAATGCTTTAAATTTATTGACCTACATATACAACGCATGCTTGACTCGATGCTTTGTACCCCCGCAATGGAAGGTTGCGCAAATAACAATGATTCAAAAACCTGGCAAACCCACAGACCAAGTAAAGTCTTATCGTCCAATTAGTCTGCTGTCTGTACTTTCCAAAGTTCTTGAAATTCTATTTTTAAAGCGATTAACGCCAATTGTAAATCAAAAAGAACTTATCCCTGACCATCAATTTGGGTTCAGGAAAAATCACGGCACAATAGAACAAATCCATCGTCTGGTTGAAACAATACACAACGCGTTTGAATCCAAAGAATCTTGTACAGCTGCATTCCTGGATATATCGCAAGCATTTGATAAGGTATGGCACGAGGGCTTACTTTACAAAATAAAAAAGCTGTTACCAATCAATTTTTATCTGTTTATTAAATCGTATATTAACGATCGGCATTTTTATGTTCAAGAAGCCGGTGAAGCAAGTACCATCAAGAATATTCGTGCCGGTGTACCACAAGGTAGTGTACTTGGTCCACTGCTATATCTCTTATTTACAGCTGACCTTCCACGATCACAGAATGCTGTGATCGGGACTTTCGCTGATGATACAGCGGTATTAGCTGTCAGTAAAGATGCACAAAAAGCGAGTAATGCCCTCCAAAAGTACTTAAACACGTTATCGGTATGGCTACGTGAATGGCGTATAAAAGCCAATGAGTCAAAATCTACCCAAGTTACATATACATTGAAACATGCCACATGTCCCCCTGTTCAATTGAACCAAATTGAGATCCCACAGAAAGATGAAGCCCTATATCTTGGAATTTATCTAGATAGAAAACTTAAATGGAAGAAACACATCCAAACTAAAAGAAAGGCTCTCGATATTCAACTGAGAAAAATGAAATACCTAATTGGATACCGCTCGAAACTCTCTTTGGAAAACAAAATCCTCATATACAAATGCATATTAAAACCAATCTGGACATATGGCATCCAATTATGGGGGACCGCCTCAAATACCAATATAAAATTACTGCAACAGTTTCAATCTAAAGTACTAAGAATAATTACAAATGCCCCAACATACGTTACCAACGAACGCCTACATAAGGATATAAACATAAAAACAGTAAAGGAAGAGATTTCATCGCAATTAATGTCATATAAATTAAGAATTGACGACCATCCAAACCCCCTAGCGGCCAACTTAATGTCAAATCGGGAAACTTTTACAAGGCTAAAACGAAAAGCACCACAAGATCTAATCGCATAAATAAAATCTTTGTATAAATATTGTTCCTCAAACTGAAATTTATGTATGTATATGTTAAATGGATTGACCACTGGGTTAATACCATCTAAAAGAAATTTAAAACACCAGAATAATGTTAAATATCAATGTTAGATAGATCGCATTAATAAAAATTACAAAAAAAAATATTTGAAATACCAAACAACTGATATTATAAAATGGCAATTACACTAAAAAAGTCCATCTTGTCCAACTTGCTCTGGACAAGATGGACTTACTTATGAAGCTCTTCCCTTACTTATGAAGCTGCAGTAACTTTGTTACCCGAATAAATTAGAAATAAAATTCAAAGTGAAAATTAAAAATGCATAAAAAATAATAATTTTGTTAAAGTTTTGTACGCTAAGAAACAAACAGTGAAGCGTTCTAAAGAAAAGTTCACACAGAAATATTAGCAATGGCTCAATGAGACCTTGGACATTCAATGCTATGGTAATCGAGGACGTAAAGGACGAGGACATAAAGAATATGATGACTTAATGGCGCTATCGAAAAAACGTCTTTCATCAAAACTTTTCATCGATGTCTTCTGTAGAAGTTAAGGACACATTCAAGGAAATGTTGAAGAGGAATGGACAACCAAAAAATGCATCAAAAATTGCCGAAATACTACTTTCTGCATCACCCAAACGCCTTAGAAGAATTAAGTTAAGAGCATTCTGACCCCAACCATTGAATTTGCGCTTACAAACGAAGCCATTTCTCTCATGTTGCAACTTGGACTTAGCCGAGATTCTTATATGACACTTAGGAAATCATTTGCCAACCAAAGGTGTTAACGTTTGACCATTATATAGTGCTTTGCAACAAGGAAAGCATTTGAAAACCAAAGGTGTTAACGTTTACCATCATATAGTGCTTTGCAACAAACGAAGGAAAGGATTCCGCCAGCACCCATATAGGTTTTAAGTTGCAAAGCAAGTTTTGGTCTCTCTACTCTGCTTGAAAACACTGAAACATGGATAATTTCAACACTTTCAACACAACAACTGAAAAAAATAAGCCTATGCAGTGTTGAACTAATATACGGACTATAGAAGCCTTCTACGAGTTGTGAGGACATTTGAATAATTTCAACACCTGGATCAAACATTTTTTCTAGACCGAATTGCTTTGAATATATGAAAGAGTCTTCAGCAAATACACAAGAGTTAGTTCAACGCAACGATGGAGTTTAAAAACTTGGAACCAATCAACATCGAAATAATGGAATATTCATTTCAAATGGAATTCGATGTGGCACTAACGATGATAGACGGAAAAGTAAACAACGCTATAACTGGAACGTCATCAACATGGAGATGTGGAATTTAGGGAAAAAAGAGTTCCGAGTTTACGGATTCGTCAAAGAACTTTGAAATTAAGGAAAATTCTGAGGGAAATTCGAGCTTCGGAAAAGTAGAGAATACAGGATGAATTTAATTCACGGCCAGGGCTTAAAATCGATAAGCCACTATTTGGCTATGGAAGCACAAACGATGGTGATACTGCAAGACGTTTTTTCAAAGATTCTGAAACCACATCAAAAATTACAGGAATCGACCAAAAATGTTCCAGAGAATTCCAAAATGACGATATATTTAAAAAACTTCTGCTATCTTTAGATCCAGTTTTAACAGCTTGTAGAAATCGGTCGTTCTGCTACAGAACTTTAACATTCAATAATTCCAAAGAATTTGAGGATTTGATTTACCTTTTAGATTTAGATAGCAATACAGACGGTTACTTTGAAGAAATAAAATAATTTAAAAATATAATAATTTATAGTCTCCTAAAGAATGAATAAGATTATGTTATATATGTATTTTATAAATAAAGATGATGTAACAAAATGTTTACCTTAATTCATGTGTAAATGCCAATTTTTAAGTATAGGGCATTTCATGTGAATTTAAGATATTTGATATTGCAATTCACAAATTAGAGGAAAAAGCCACCTTCCGACTTTTATCCAAATGTTCTACACAATTACACTACCGGATAGGTGATAAAATCATAGAGGTGTGCACATTTGGTAGAGATTTTGGCGCAGGGTATAAAATATTTTTTATACAAATTATACATCGTTGAAAAGGTCTAGACTTGTAGGAGACAAAAAAGAGTATGATAACATAAAAAATTAAGATTTTTGATGCGAAATATTTGTAAATGCAAAAATATGGTAAAATTTAAATTTTGATGAAAACGAAAATTCAATTGAAAAATTTCTAAGAAAAAAATACGATTAAGATATCGCAGTAAATCTCTTTGAATTTTGCAGATTAAATTGTCCTTAAAAAACTAAAAATAATTTCTTCCTGATTTTTTTTTACAAAATCCACAAAACACTTTCGGGCAAAGATGGCTTCAAAATCGAGATTTTTTTAGTAAATTTGGTGTGGAGGCTACAAATATTGGAAGGTGCAAAATATGTTTTGCATGGGCTTAGAGGACATATGAAGTAAAAAAAAAACATATGCCCAATTGTTGGATCTGGGCTTTGGAAACTTTGTACTCGAGCGTTTTTTCTAATTTTTTAATAAAAAAAATGCATAATTTGAAATTCATATAGCACCCGTTTAAGTTGACATATCTTGTTCAATTTGTCATATATCCTTTCCTTTTCACAAAGAAAAATGAAAAAACCAGTAAGGAAAGGCAAAAGTCGGGCGGTGCCGACTTTATAATACCCTACACCTACCCTATAAATAAAAGGTTGTAGCTAATTCAGAAGCAATTTTGGTGGACCTCGGCGGATGCTTTCAGATGGATTATTAAATAACCTGTATGAAATTTCGGGCAAAGGAAATGTGTTCAAAATGTCATAACTACGGTTGACAAATGACAACACTATTGCGAATTAGCCAAAATCATCAACTGTTTCTTACATGTATCTTTTGTGCCCGAGCTCGCTGAAAATCGTGAAGCCTCTAAATGAGGCTACCTGTGCTGATTTCTTCCAATTGCTATGTCGCATCCTGTCCTAAGGCTGTTTGTTGAACTGGCCATTGAATGTGGTAGGTTTTTTGGTCGAAGAAATCAAATGGCTACAGAAAATACGAGAAAATGTCACTATCACTGATAATATACAAGTGCATGGGGGTTTGCTCGAGGACCATTTGTGTTTAGCCAAGGAATTGATGTTTTTCTTGTTGGCCGAAACCGTTTCATCGCTTTTAGATGTAGACCCATTGCGCGAAAAGGACTACTTGCCATCTGTGGGTGCGAGACCAACCAAAGGCTCTTCTAGTTTGAAGAATTCTGGTGCCACCTGCTACATGAATTCGGTATTACAACAGCTTTGTAGTACCCTCAATACGTGTGGGTATTTCTACAAATGAGAACGAATATTTTAGGGGCGAACTGAATCAAATGCCCTTGGCGGCAGTTTGTTACTTTTCAATTCATGTCGAAAAAAATGCTACACTTTTTCACACAATCGAAGTCACCATAAGGTTTTTGCCTTTTTCAAACAAAAATTTTCAATTCAATTGAAATTTGGTTTTTGAAATTCGAAATTTTGTTATGTTTTAGATGTACCAAAAATTTAAATTTTTTTATTAGTTTTGTGAAATTTTAAATTTTTGAAAAAATGTTTTTTCACCATTTGTTGGCACCATTTTCCAATGTTCGGCATGAAATGTGCCTAACGTTGGCATATAGTATTTTGGCAAAGAAAATATTAATTATTAAAGAAAATTATTGATGCATTTATTTTAAAGCATACTAAACGCAAAAAAAAAACAACGAAAAGCAAAAAATAAATCCATAAGGTCGAGCCAAAAATTAAATGCCCACAACCATAGATAGATTTCTCATCTGAATATTAGTATATAAAAGTTACATTCAGCCAAGATTCGCTGTGAGCCGTATTAGGAAAGGATGTAGAAAGGTCAATACTACCCAATTATTCCAATTTCAGGAAAATCGGTTAAAAAATAAGGCATTTATGAGGCCAAGAAGTTTAATCGAGAAGTAGATCTATATAGAAGGTATATCCAAATATGGTCCGATATGGATAAAATTCGATGCAAATATATAGAGAGTTTCATACACCTCTCTCTCTTTAAAAATCAGCTTAACAATAAGCTTTTTATATGCTCAAAACCTGAAATTGCGAGATCGATCTATATGGCAGCCTTTTGGAAATTTCCAACAAATTGTGTAAAAAATATTTATTTTCTGAGGAATCCCATCACGGTAAACAGTGTGATGGGTTATAAGATGTAATGCGAAAATGGGCCTCTATAATCGAAATAAACCTCACACTGGGTAAAAAATAATATGTACCAAGTTCAGCTCTTAATATTAAGAGGCTGCAGTGTGATTGTATCTGTTAAGGCACATATTTACGGATTTTCTAGCCCGAGCCCGGAGATTGAAATTCGTAGGCGGACAAGTAACTTCTGTCACGGACGCCCCAACGAAGTACAGATTACTATTTCGTCCATGGCAGGCTAATTTCGAAGATAGACTACATCGGACAATATATTGATATATCTTCCTCATTAACCGATCTGCCATCTGTCCCTAAAGGCGGCATGGAATTAAAAAATACACAAAAATAATTTTTAAATAATTTTATGACGAAAAAGTTCTTTTGATTGTTCTTTACCATTAAAAATTATTTGTGTGTCTTAACTTATAAAGTCGATACTTTCACAATTTTTTTTCTTAAGATGTTTTGAGTTCTCAAAAATGCATTTGTTTGAGCCGATGTGTGAGAGCTAGCATTATCGTGGTGAAGAGTGATCCGTCTTCGGTGGTTGGTTTTCCTGATTTCTTGGAAGACAACAGGCAAGCGAATGGTTGTGTACCACGCAGAATTGACTGTTCTGCGTTGTTCTAGAGGTACGATTTCAAAATGTCCAGTTTTTCCGAAAAACATGCGATCATTTGCTTGGAAATGCTTCGTGCGCTAGCAACTTTTGTTGGATTTGTCTCATATTTAAGCACCCATACAGTCGACTGCTGTTTACTTTCGATCTCATATGCGGCAATCCACGATTCATATCCTGTCACGATGTGATAGACGTGTTTCGAAGCACCGCGATTGTATTTTTGGAACATTTCTTTCGACTAATCGACAGGAGCCTTATTTGAGCGATTGACAAATTGTGTGGGATCTAACGCGAACAAATTTTTTGACGGTCAAATGTTCACGTAATATTTAATGTATGCTGGTTCCACTAATGCCTAAGGTTGTCTCAATCTCACGATAGATTGGAGTGAACCACGACCTCGGTTGAATTCTCCATACCATTGATAAATACTGGTCCTTGATGGAATGATTGCATTTTTTTTTAAATTTAATTTTTGTTTGTTTCTCTTTCGAGACGAGCTCAATGATCGGAGATGCAAATGGAAAAGGAAAGCTAAAGATAGCAACACACACACACCACTATGGGACGCGTTTCGTCTTTGGTTAGAAGACTTTTTAACCATATTAGGTGTGATGGCTTCAAGGGTCGTGCGTCGGTATGTTGTATTTGAGTCGTATTAATTGCCACATTTACCAAGCTCGACAACCCTGCTTATTAGCTGTACTTTTTCCAATGCATTTATTTTTGTGTAATGGCAGACATTCTGTCTGTGGTAAATTACACTTCTTCTGTACCACACATGATTTTGTGCATCTGTTGGAAGTTGTATTGGTGGCTTCGAACGCTAAGACAACGGCAATAGCTGGCGCTGTTGCTCCGTGTGCCTAGGTTCGAATCCTGGCCGGGCTCTGCCGAATTTTTCATTTTCAATTTTTTTGCCTATTAGGGCGAGATCATTAAATTTAACAATTTTTGTTTGTTTCTCTTTCGAGACGAGCTCAATGATCGGATTTTCAATTAATGCTCTTAATTGATCCAACTAAGAAAATGATTGAAATTTTCAAATTATTATAAATTATTATTAACAATTTAACTGAAAATATTCAAATGTCTTATTAAAATTTTGCCGAAAACCACGCTGTATAGGGCGCACTCTCGATGTCGATGCAACATGGTTCGCATACGCCTGGAACACGAATTTGAACTTTATGTTTGGGTTCATGATCACTCCTTAGAAACATAACACCTCCGGGGGTTTCTCCAAAAATGAAACGGAAAATATTGTTTTACGAACTATAAAAGAAAGAGTAGGGAGGCAGCTACTTTATGAATTACTTGAATTGGAAAAGTAAACCCAACAGAATAACATTTATCAAGAATGTTTTAATTAGATCGATGCTTGAGAAACGGTTATGTCATTAATATGCCTATTTTGATCATTAATAAGATTAGAATTGCGTCTAGAAATTCAAAAAGGTAGTCGAAAGTTTAATGAGGCTTGTATCTTCTACATACAAAGAATAATAAATGTGGCTTTTATGGGCCTAAGACCTTAAATCGGAGGATCGGTCTATATGGCAGCCCTATCCAGATCTGGATCGACGTCAATTTATAAATTGACGAAGGATGTCGAAGGACCTAACACAACTCTCTGTCCCAAATTTCAGCAAAATCGAATAACAAATGTTGCCTAAAATCCTAAATCGGCGGATCGGTCTATATGGGGGCTATATCAAGATATAGTCCGATATAGCCCATCTTCGAGTCCATCTGCTTATGGACAAAAAAAGAATCTGTGCAAAGTTTCAACTCAATATCTATGTTTTTAAAGACTAGCGTGATTTCAACAGATAGATGGACAGACGGACGGACATATCTAGATCGTCTTAGATTTTTACGCTGATCAAGAATATATATACTTTATAGGGTCGGAGATGGATGTTTCGATGTGTTGCAAATGGAATGACAAAATGAATATGCCCTTCGGTGGTGGGTATAAAAAGAAACAAAAGTTATTGGTCTTGGTCGTTATTGTTTAATTGAAAAGATTAAATTTTCGATCACATTTAATATATAAATTTTTTTTAAATTCAATTAAAAAAATGGTTGAATCAATTAATATTTTAATTGAAAATGTCAAAAATTTCAATCACGATCGTAATTGAAAGTAGTGTGTATTCAATTAAAAAAATAATTGAGTCAATTAATTTTTTAATTGAAAATTGCCAAAATTTTAATTACAATCGTAATTGAAAAAGTTCAGATTAATTTACAAAATTATTGAATCAATTAATTTTTTATTTGAAAATTGTCTAAATATCAATCACGACGAATTGAAAAAAAAATCGGATTCAATAAAGAAATGATTGATTCAATTAATTTTTAAATTAAAAACATTTTTATTTTCAATGAAGTTTTTAATTAAAAAAGTTTTCGTGATATTTTTTCTGTGTAACTAAACGATTTTATAAAAAATAAATATCTGTGTGGGAAAACAAGTGCAAAGCAATATAGGAGATAAACATAATTTTATTCACCAAATTGAAGCTATGGATCCCTAGAGGCAATATGTTTTTATTTTGTTTTGCTTATTGGGTGGAAAATTCATAATCTTACTTACTACAATAAACAATAGTTTGAATAATTAAATTTTTTTATAAATTGACTAGAGTACACTCAATAAATATTCAAATTTCTATGTGCTGCACACTTATTAGAAAATAAAGTTGTAAATTTTATAGAATAATATATGAATTTGATGGAAAAATTGAATAACATAATTTTTTATTAGAAGCCAATATGTTCGAATTACGATTTACTCATTTATAAAAGATTTTAAAACGCTTTCATAATTTTTTTTATTTCCAGGTTGTTGTATCATCAAATAAATACTCGGGACTAGACGAAGATTCGGATTAATATATAAATAAAGCCAAGTACTATGGAGTTGTCGAAATTTAATTCATTGTGTTAAATATCGTAGTAATTATTCCAATAAATATTCATCAGTCTGTTTGATAAGATTACAAAGTGGTTATTTGTTAGATGCACACAAAAATTATTATCCAGAAAACTATGTAATAAAAACTTAAATTTTGAACATTAAAATAACATAAATGAAAAAAATAGTTTTTTATATCAGTTGGTACAGCTAAACATTTAAATATAGCCGTTAAGTGAAGCGGACGAATTTTTATTTCGCTCCTCAAAGAAAAAGAAAAAAAAAATATATATATATATCCGTATCACGGAATAGGTACTACCTATTACCTCCTATAGGTGTGGGTGCCTTGGCACCTGTAGTGGAGAGTAATGCTTCAAGCGCACAACTAGTCGTTTGCCTAACTAATGAGGAAGAGACGGATAAACCAGAGGGATGCCAGTTCGTCCCCAGCCTTTAGAGAGATGAGATCATCGGGAGGACGGCCGAAGTGAGCGATGGCTCTGCTATGGTCACAAGCACACCGAGAAGGCGATCCGGTGCACGACGAAGGAGACAGAGGAGTATGTACCAGCAGCGTAATGGGGCGAAAGTCATTCCAAGCACTTCTACGGAAGCTGGAAAAAGAATCAGATCTCCCGAAGAGAATAACACTGCTAAAATACTGAAGAAGAAAAAGAGCTCCCCGCTCGAAAACCAAGCCAGCCATCCCGCAATGGAGACTCCGTACAGTGTCCTGCTGAGGTAGACAAAGTCGCGCACGGCCCCTGAATCTTCATGGAGGATTGTGACTTCCAAAAGGAGGCCACAGCCATCACGGAAGGGGAAGATGGTTACTGAGAATGGTAAGGAGCCGCCCTCCTGCGCCAGAGTGGCAAGGAAGCACAACAGAGATGAGCTGTAGTCATCAATATCGCCTGTACATCCGGTAGGATACCACCAGATCATCGGTCCCAAGTGGAGGATCTGGTCTGCATCCATACAAATGATGAGTTGCGAGTTTAGAGGGGACATCTTTACGCTGCGTTTTGCGTCGGCGGATTGTATTGATACCGTCAAACAGCTCGTCAGAGGTATTCACGCTCCCTGGGAGGGCGCAAAGCTCGACCTGGAGAGAAAGATGGATATCCCCCAGCTCACAAGGGCTACGGTCTTCATGAAGGGATGGGGCCGTAAATTTGCGACGGAACGCATGTTGGGATTATTGGGCAAGCAAAACGAAGGTTTGATTGCAGAGAATTGGATGGCTTTCCACAGGGCGGAGAAGGAGGAAGAAACTCCCTTTTGTGGTTGACATTGATCAAGTCTCCGTGACAAGTTTGGCTAAGACTAAAGGCATGGTGCACTACGGCAGCAAAGCTGTCTTTTTCAAGATTGGGAAGACTAGGATAGGCAGAAATTTTCATTCTGCGACATCAGGCCGTGCAGTGGCAGGTGACTCAACACCGCCCAACAAACAGGGGGCCGACAACGAGACAATCACGGCATCTCTCAATATTGGAAAGACTAGGAGAAGCAAAGATCCTATACTAAAATATTGGGCAGTGCAGTTGCAAGAGACCCAACACAGCTTAACAAACAGGATCCCGTCGGTGGATCCATCACCGATTTAATGATTCTTAATACTGGGATAGGTAAAGATCCTAATATTGGAACATTAGGCAGCGCAGCAACAGGAGTCTCAATGCAACCCAACGAACAGGGAGCCGATAATCACCTACTCCCAAGAAGCCCATTTACTTAAGATTTGAAAGGGTAAGATCCTAGTATTGAAACATCAGGCAGTACAGGGAATGGAAACCCAATACAGCTTAACGAACAGGGACCTGAAGATGGAACCATTACCGACTTTATAAAGAGTCGGAAGACTAGACTAGACAAACGATGTCATCAGGCAGTGCAGGAACAGGAAAGTCAATGCAGTCTAAAGAACAGGGAGCAGACGATGATTTTCTCTGCTGGAGAAAATCAGCAGGGGCAAGATTCATATTGCCTTAATTCAGGAGCCATGGACGACCCAAACAAAGTTTCTGGACTGAACCATATCAACTACCAATTAGTCTTTGCTAACATTGGTACTCGGCCGAGGATCTGCGTTATTTGTCATAAAAATTTTAATTATATATTTTCCCCAGAGTTGTTAACGTCGGATGCAACAGTGCGGAGACAGGGAGACGGTGGAGCATACCTGGCAGCACTTTATCTGCCTTTCGACTCTCCGACACCGCCAACCACGTCGAAGCTGCAACGGCTTGTGAGGAAAGCAAAACAGACAGGAAACGAGGTACTAATAGGGTCCGATGCAAACTGTCACCTGATTTCGTGGGGTAGTACCAACACTAATAAGCGGGGCCAAGCCCTGGCAAAGTTCTTGAATACTAACAACCTAATAACACTTAATATTGGTAACACCGCTACCTATGTTAATAGGATTAGAGAGGAGGTATTAGATGTGACAATATGTTCGGAAACCCTAATCGATGAGGTTCAGGATTGGAGGGTCACCATGGAACACTCTTTCTCTGACCATCGCTACATTAGGTTTAGAATAGCACGGCCAGCGCCGAATCCGAAGGCTTCCGGAATAAGTTGAAAACCTACTGGACGAAATTCGGAAGGCTACTCAGAAGAAAACTTTGGCAAGATAATTTAGATTGTCCAAGCATAGAAGACATTGACGGAAATGTCAAAAGGATTACGACTGCAATGGTGGGGTCCTTCGAAGATAGCTGTCCTTTTCGAGAAAGAAAATCAGCCCAAGAAACACCCTGGATGACCGGGGAGATTCGCAATATTGGGGAAGAGGTCCGCAGACTTTCTAACAGAGCACGTCGTAAAAAAGCGGAATTTTAGTAGGATGTGTATTACACACGGCGCAATATTGGGAAAGAGGTCCGCAGAGGTTTTAACAGAGCACGTCGTAAAAAAGCATATGTTTATTGGGATGTGTATTAGATACGGCTCAAGGACTACAATAAGATTACCAGAGATGCAAAACTTTTCTGCGAACAGGTCGATAGCGCTAACGACGCCGCCAAGATGAAAGGTTTCTCTCAAAAATCCATGTCTAAACTGAAACTTTAGTAGACGACATGAGAGTGAGAGTAGAGACAACGGAGGACATGTTGAAACTTTTGATGATTCTATTCAAAACCATGGAACGTGTTGTGGACACCATGATAAAGAGTAGGACATCCAGCGAACAGCTCAAATACAAACAGCATGCCTATGTCAAGGGAAGGTAAGGGAGAAAGTGTCACAGGGCACGCCACAGGGGGACATTTTATCGCCACTCCTATGGGTGACCACCATAAATGACCTATTATGGATGCTTACTGAGGAGAATTTGAACACCCATCTGCTATCCAGACGATGTTATATACGAGCTATGCAGAAGGGCCGAAAGGGTCTTGCATATGACATATGACTGGGCTAGACCCAGAGGTCTCAATGTTAACCCAGAGAAGACTGAAATATGCCTGTTCACGAGGAAGACGAAGGTGGGCCAATTTAACGTACCACGTTTAATGAATAAGACGATTTCGATGTCTGACAAGGTCAAATCTTTAGGTGTGATCTTGGACAGGAAACTGAATTGGAAGTGTCACATTCAGGAACGTACTGAGAAGGCTCACAGATGTTGGGCACTATGTAGACGGGCCGTAGGCTCGAAATGGGGCCTGAATCCGAGGATAATCTACTGGCTCTACAGGAGCGTGATTAGACCAAGGTGTAAGTAAGTACACCTCAGTAGTTTGGTGGACTGCTATGGAGAAAAAGTGAAACATAAGGACCTTACAACTGGTTCAGAGAACATGTTGTCTTTGCATAGGCGGAGCTATGAGGACCACGCCCACTAGGGAACTGGAGACTATTCTAGATATCCGACCCATTGACATACAGATTAAGTGTAAGGCAGCCATTGCGGCTATGAGACTTGAGGCGATGGGAGAATGGATTGAGGATGGGAGCAGAAAACAATTAAGGATTTTGTAAGTAGTACAGAATTCCTAACTTGCAATTTTTATAAGTATGACATAACGTGTCATGAAGTCGTGATAATATCTATATTATCTCTTATAAGTTTGTCCCCAGATTAGGGGCGGCTTCACAACAACACCAAACGGTGAAGAACTATACTATAGCTGCCATAACACGAGGCATGAATTTGAGTGTAGATTTGTCTTTAGTCATCTTGTCTCAAGCTTTAATCCGGTGGATGAGAGGCCAGCCACAATCCGTCGGAAAGTTTAGCCTCCACGAGATAACGTCCAGTAATGTGTTGAGGCTGATAGATTTCGCCGCGGCAAAAAACATTATAGTAGCACCAGATTTCAACATAAAAATATTCACAAAGCTGTTACCCGATCAAAAAACGAGAAACCAAATTGATCACTTTGTGATAGATGGGAGGCATTCATCCAGCTTGTTAGATGTACGATCGATCCGTGGAGTGAATATAGATTCGGATCATTACCTTGTTGCAGCAAAGGTTCATAAAGCACTCCTTCTTCCGATGATATAATGGCGCAGTGGCAAACTCCATGGAAAATGCCGCGAAATCCGTACTTGGGTACCGGAAGCCTCCCGCAAGAAACCCATGGTACGACCAAGAGTGTCAAGATTCTACTGAAGCCAAGAATGCGGCATACAGAGCTACCCTGCAATCAGTAGCAACGCCAGATGAAGGAGAGGCATCGGGAGAAAAGGAGAGAGGCGAAACGTCTATTTCGCAGAAAGAAAAAGGGAATGGAGAGACGTGAGTGTGAGCGAATTGAGATGTACAGGAGTCAGAATTAAACATCAAACCGATGGCTTTGATGCAGGCATATCCTCCTGCAGTGACAAAGAAGGAAATCTGGTAACTGAAACAGATAGTATGCTGAGGATATGGAAAGAACATTTTACCCTACTGCTAGTGTGCAACGTTGGCGGCAAAGAGAATACCGCAGAACCAATCCCTAATGATGGTATAGAATGTTTATCACCTAGTCAGAATGAGGTCCAAGTAGCAGTGACCCAACTAAAGAAAAACAAGGCAACAGGAGCCGACGGGTTACCCGCTGAACTGAGAAGACCGAAGGCGACACGCTGATAAGGCGTATGCATCAGCTTATCTGCGCAATTTAACTAGAAGAACACACACCTGATGATTGGAACCTCAGCATACTATGTCCCGTACACAAGAAGGGAGACAAGACGGAATGTGCCAACTACAGAGGAATAGTCTTCTCCCCATCGCATACAGCGAGCGTACTATGTGAAAGATTAAAACCTAAGGTCAATGAGATAATTGGGCGCTATCAATGCGGCTTTAGGCCTGGTAAATCCTCTTAAGACCAGGTATTCACACTGCGCCACATTCTGAAAAAGACCCGTGAAGGACAAATCAACACCTACCATCTCTTTGCCTACAAAGCCGAGGTTTCACACAAGGAGACAGCCTATCGTGTGATCCCTTTAATATCCTACTGGAGAAGATTATACGGGATGCAGATGTGAATAGATATGGCGCACTAATGGCACACAAGAGAACACATGTTACTCGCCTATGCCGACGACATCGACATCATAGGTCGGTCACCGAAAGTAGTAACTGCAGCCACTGAAACAATCGAAAGAGAGTCAGTGAAAATGGGTCTGGCAGTAAATGGAGATAAGACGAAATGGATGCTTTCAACTCCCAAAACGCCTTGTACAACCGAGCAGATAAAGAAAATGGAGAAACTTGGGAACCACAACTTTGAGATAGTCAGCAACTTTATCTACCTCGGCACCGCCGTTACCGAAACGAATGACACCAGTTTTGAGAAAACAACTTAATGTTTTATCAAGCAAAAGTATACACGTCTTAATTTTGATTTTACTTTCGTGTTTTTAGAGCGCACAACAAGCCGATTACTGGCTTAGGTGTATGTCAATAGTGGCATGGGGCGGATTTATATCTGTACCCTCTTTTCAACCTAACCTTACCTACTTTAGAGTTTATACAGATTAGTTTAATTACATGAGTAATCCAAATGTGTTGCATTAGTTTTTACGTACAATTTAAAGTTATTCAGTGTTTCTTTTACAAAATCGGTTGTTTCGTCCGTGCAAAAACTGCCCCTTCAAATATATTTACGAAAGTGGTTCAGATAGAACATCATACTGTGGTCAACATAGAATACTAATACTGAATCTCCTATGAACATTCCATTAAGGGACAGGGGATACTTCTCTCCTATCAATGAGTGCAGTCCGATTAAAGTTTAAGCTCAATGATTTTTTATACCGAGCCCCAACGGCATGTCGCATAGCGACACAACTTGGTAGAGCAGTTCTAACATGACAGGATACCTCACAAATGCTGCCAGCATTATTAAGGGGTTAACCGCCAGTGAAAATTTTTCTGATGTGAACCCAGGCGTTCGGGTTCACATTCTATGGTCAACAAGGAATAATTGCAGATTTTTATAAAAAAAAGCCATACAAAATGCTTATTCTTCGAGCTTGAACCATCTCTTCAACCTTTCAGCTAATTGCAATTGCAGATTGGCCTACAAAGAAAAAGAAAGCCCATTATCGATGAGCTGTTTTTATCATAGTTGCTTTCCTTTTTTCGTGAACCGATGAATAAACGTCCCACACTTGGTGGCCTTCCAAAATAACAAGACGAAGGATGACTTTATTTTCAAATGATGAAACTGCTGGATTTATTTATTGCATTATTTATTTCAGTTGATATGTGTGTTTTGTGTTGTAATTAAAAAATAAATTTGTACATTTGGTGTGTGCGTTGATGCGTGATTTAAGATTTTAGTATGATGTGAGATTTACGTTAAATCAAATTACTATTAAAAGAAAGTTTTAAATTAAAAATGTACAGTTAACACTTTAACAAATTCAATAAAATTACAACAATTCTGCCGGGCCGAATCTTGGAAACCCACCATGGATTCTGCTTAAAATTTATACAAAATAAATTTAATTGAAGGGTATAATTTTATTCTACATTCTTAACTTCTGTCAAACCAGCAAAAATCAAAGCTTCTAGAAAACGAACAAGGATGATCGAGAGACCAGTTTGCATGGGAGCTATATTAGATTATGGACTGATTTGGCACAGTTGTTGAAAGGCTTAACAGAACAATTTCAGCCAAATCCCATACAAATTGCGGCTTGTAGGCGCTCAAGAAGTCAATTCTGGAGACTGGGGTATACGGGACCTATATAGACCGATTCGGACCGTATCTGGCACAGTTGTTGGAAGTCTTAAAAGAACACTACATGCAAATTTTCAGCCAAATCGGACAAAAAATGCGGGCTGAAGAAGTCAATTCGGGAGATCCCGATTGGTACCGTACCAAGGGCTTATGAATTCAAATCGGGATTGTTGAGAAACAGCGTACAAGTAAAAGCGTGCAAAGTTCGTCCGGGTCGAATCTTGGCAACCCACCACCATGGATTCTGCTAAAAATGTATACAAAATACATATAGTTGGTGGGCCTAATTTTATTCTACATACCAAACTTTTGTCAAACCAACAAAAATTAAAGCTTCCAGGAACCGAACAAGGATGATCGCGAAACCGGTTTACACGGTTTACTTTACGCGTTCGGCCGCTATCGTTGATTTCGACAAGCGGACAGACGGACGGTCATGGCTAGATCGACTTAGTACGTCGAGACAATCAAGAATATATGTTCTTTATGGGGTCTTTGACGAATATTCGAGGTGTTACAAACGACTAGACTAGATTAGTATACCCCCATCCTATGGTGGTGGGTATAAAAACTCGAATCCTCAACGCAAGACAAAGCAGACCATAATTCGGTAAAATTATATTACGGCTTTCAATGTTCCTGTTTTTAATTCAGTTTTTGTTTTGTATAAAACTTTGAGAAAAGAAAATCTAAGGTGATGGCACGTACGCATATAAATGAAGGCTTCGCCCATCATCACAGGCTTTAAATACTTATTTATATTCTAAACATTTTTTCACAACACATTGTCGTTAATAATTTTCTTCGTTAAAGGGACTTGTGCCAGAAAAGTATCGGTTTACGGTAGAAACAGAGCAAGTACATTGTGTGGTGGTGGTACGTAAGTCCGGACACCGGGCATATATCCTGGGCCTTGATAACCCTATATTACGATCTATCTATTCGCCGATATGGTTGGGTTCTTTCCTTTCTTTGTCCAACAGTTATCCACTACAATTTCAATTAGGTGCACTTGTGATATAAATACCAAAAAAACAACAAAATGCAAATTGATCTGGAATCCCAAACAAAAAAGACCTATCAAATCCGATACACAAATAACTTTGCCGACACCGACAAACGGACAGACGACTAGACGGACTTATTATTATTACTATTCTTGCCATCCCCATGACTATCATACGTACTCCAGGTGGTAATGAGTACTTCCATCCCAAACCCTCCCTGCCTTGCCAGCTCCCTTCTCACATCTTGGGGTCGCCCAAAACAAACTAACAACAATGTTAGTTTAAAAATCCATAACAAAGACCAGCTCCTTACTCAGACAGATTATCAATTCAAAGAGAATTCCAAGAGAATACGTTGTGGGTGTTTATTCCATTTATAATATATTGAGAGAACCAACAACTACAAAAAAAAAAAAAAAAATACTTAAATGTCTTACAACTAATCTGACCCTACATTATGCTGGTCTAATAAAAGAGTGTGCAGTAAGAGTAATACAGAATTAAGAATGTAAGAAAGAATGTATCTACGAATTCAAAGTAAATCATTCCGGTAGTAAGATATGGGTCTTTCCATAACAAATTTCTTAATTAATTTTAAAATAAAAATTAGCCCAAAAATATAACAAAATGGTATATATGTATATGGCTCACAAAAAAGTTAAAAAAAAAAAAAATATTTTGACTCACACTTTCCATCAGTTTGGCTTACTCGACCGTTGGGCCCATCGATGTCGTTGTTTGATGATGAATTTATGCTGTGGGTGATAAAGTGTTTATATAAATATATACCATTCAGGTTAGCTTGACAAAAATGTCCCTCGTTTAAGCTCCTAAGAAAAAATCTTAATATTAGTCTTAAATTAACCAAACAAAAAATATAAATAAATATAAAAAAATATAAAAAAAATATAATTTGTTTTTTTTTTTTTTTAATTTCACTAAAAATTCCACTGCTTGCAGGTTCTCATGAATGAGTATTAGAGTATTATGCAGCTCCTTGGTCAGTAGGCTATATAGCTGAGGTAATCATAGGCCGGAGCGCACGTGTTGGCCGCTTAAAAAAATCGCAAAATGTAGACACTTGAAGCTATTCTCGTCAATCAGGTTTATATTTCTACCGAAATGGTATGGTTTCCAAATAAGCTCTGGAAACGAGGATGATCTGGAGAGACATATCAAACAAAATTATGTAACACTGGCACGTGCGTTGGGTAAGGCATGTACAAATTTGCAGCCAAGGTTATGTACCACTGGTTCATGCGCCCAGCAATTACCCCACAAAATTCCTCAAATTCGATTATTCTGTAAAAAAAGAAGAACTTCATCTCTGTCGCAGTTGTCTTACCCTCAGATTATATTCTGTTAACACCTAAATAATTTCCAAATGAATAAAATTGGGATTATAATTCAGTCTCTAAGAAGAAGCTTGCGTAAAAAAACACCAACTCCACTGAAATTATTTAACACAATCTGTACATTTTTTTTTCTCTTTTTTTTTACGAAAATTGCATACTACAATAGAAACAAGTAAAATCGTTCGCCCGGGCCGAAACTTGAGAACCATGGATTATGCTGAAAATGTATAGAAAAAAAAATGTAGTTGGTGGGCCGTATTTTATTCTACATACCCAAACTTCTGTCAAACCAGCAAAAATTAAAGCTTCTAGGAACCGAACAAGGATGATCGAGAAACCGGTTTACAAGGGAGCTATATCAGGTTATAAACTTATTTGGGCAGTAATGGCACAATTGTTGGAAGTCGTAACAAAACAAAACATGAAAATTTTAGCCAAATCGGACAAAAGTTGTGTCTTCCAGGGGATCAAGAAGTCAAATCGGAAGATAGGTTTATATGGGAGCTATACCAGGTTAAAGACCGATTTGGACCGAACTTGGCACAGTTGTTTGAAGTCGTAACAGAACACCACAACTAAAATTTCAACCAAATCGGACAAAAATTGCGGCTTGTAAGGGCTCAAGAAGTCAAATCGGGAGATGGGTTTATATGGGAGCTATATCAGGTTAAAGACCGATTTGGACCGTACTTGGCACAGTTGTTGAAATCCATAACGAAACATTACAAGCCCCATTCAGCCAAATCGAATAGAAATTGCGGTTTGCAAGGACTCAAGAAGTCAAATCGGTAGATCGGTTTATATGGGAGCAATATCAGGTTATAGACCGATTTGGACCGTACTAGGCACAGTTGTTAAATCTCAACCAAATCGGACAAAAATTGCGGCTTGTGTGGGCCCAAGAAGTCAAATCTTGAGATCTGGGTATATGGGAACTATATCAGGTTATAGACCGATTCGGATCGCACTTCACACAGCTGCTGGAAGTCATATCAGAACACTACATACAAAATTTTAGCCACATCGGACAAAAATGTCGGCTTGTAAGGGCTCAAGAAATCAAATCGGGAGATTGGTTTACATGGGAGCTATATCAGGTTATAGACTGATTCAGTCCGTACTTGGCACATTTGTTGGAAGTCATAACTGAACACTACATGCCAAATCGGAAACAATTGCAGCTTGTAAGGGGTCAAGTTATCAAATCGGGAGATCGGTTTATATGGGATCTATATCTAAATCTGAACCGCTTTGGCCCATTTACAATCCCCAACGACCTACATCAATTCTAAGTATCTGTGGAAAATTTGAAGCAGCTGGATTTACGCGTTCAACCGCTGTAGTGATTTCGACAGACGGACGGTCGCAGTTTATGGGTTCTGAGACGAATATTTCGAGGTGTTACAAACGGAACGGAATGACTAGATTGGTATACCCCATCCTATGGTGGTGGGTATAAAAATCAAAGCACCAGTTACATGTTTTCATGTAGGCCAGGGAAAAAGGGAAAAGTCGGCGGTGCAGACTTTATAAGATTATAATTAATGGTGTAGGGTGTAAAAATTGACTTAAAAATTAACAATAACAATAAACAAAATGAAATGTTTTCATAATCGGTTTGAGTTATTTAAGCCATTTTCGATTTAGGTGATAGTTGCACCAGCATTTGGCAAAACCAGGGTTATCGCCTCTTCAGTGTTGCCGGTTGCCATTAACAACATTCCCACAGCCTGTGAACTGACCACTTCCACCAACAGAGGCTTCAACTTAGTCTGGCCAAATTGAGAAATTGCCGGCGGTAGGCACCTGAATTTATGCAATGGCTGAATTTATGCAACATATTCTGAACGCACAATAGCACCAGCGCCAAAGACCGCTTTCGTTTACTGAAAATGAAAAGACCATCATTATTTAAAATACACCAACAACCAACCAACCAACAAACCTTTCGAACTAGCATGAAGCCTATTTATTTCTCCTGTTTCCAGGTTGCACCTCATTAAGCCTGTATGAATCTGCCTTCCCTTGCACTCGTACACTCATTAAGGCGGCTTGCCGTTCTAGTTGTGGATTGGTGTGGGTTTGTGTTGGGGCACAGCTTGTTTTGTCCATTACAAAAATCACTTTAACACCATTCATACTTTCCACTCTCTTATATGCCACCACTGCCATAGCTGTTTTATTTGTATCGGCAAATACATGGAAATCCACTTTACAGCTTCTGAAACCAACTGTGATGCATCTTTGGGTTCTCATATTCTACAAAACTTGACCGCGTCTTTAACCAGTACTTCCATTGTAACTTTTTACCGGATACTAGTTTGAACCGTTGAGTGGAGCGGATGTTTTTTATTTCGCTCTGGAATAATTTTCCTGTAACTCGTAATAGGTCATTATTTTTGTAAGAAAAATTTAAGTCACTCAAGGATAGCTGCGATAGAGATATCCTTTTGGCGGTTGATGATCTGCGTCTTTTTCCAGTGGAGCGGCAGATCTAGTGTTCGGGAGTAGGCTTAGAATAGACTCAGTCTGTCAGCATGTTGACAATGACATGTCATGACGGACACAATGACTGAGACATCTGTTCTAGCCAATGACAGCAAAGCGGTAGACCATTCCGAGTCTAGATTATTCCACATAGTTTTGGAATGCTCACAGCCCTCTCCTTGTGACTATCTAGCATTCGATGTCCTTCTGGCCTGGTCCTAAAAACTTAGCTTACATGACGCTAGAGCCATACCCACAGACTCCGGCATCCCTGGAATGTTACCCTACACATTCCAGGGATACCGGTCTCGCGTGCTAGTCCGCTTTACAATTCCCTGGGTTATCTCTGTGGCCCGCCACACAGAACAGGTGTATTTTGAACTGTTCAGCCATCTCGTTGAGAGACCTGCGACCCTCGAGGGCGGTTTTCGGGCACAGATATACGTTCTCTAGGGATTTAATGGCTGTCTGAGAAGACATTATGCTGATCGTCGTTATGACATTATATCTTAGCCATTCCACCACTTCCTTAATTGCAAGGATCTCCGCTTCATACACACTGCAGTGGTCGGGTAACCTTTTCGATATGACCACTTCTACATCTTTAGAGTACACCCCAAAAGCCTACCTGCTCGTCTAGTTTGGAACCAAGTCTATATATTGTAACTTCTATTACCAGGGATATCGTAGTTCCAATCGGTTCTATCAGAAAAAGTGGAACAGTAATTTTTTATCAAAAAGCGGCTCAGGTAGGGTGTAATCCACACTGCCTGGATTATCGGATATTGTGTCAAGGATAAAATAGTGTCCGTAGCTGCCACATGACCAAAGAGAAAGCTCCCTTAGCCTCACGGCAGTGGTCGCTGCAATCTGTCTAGCCCCAATGTCCAGAGGCATAAGATGTAGCATTAAATTCAGTGCATCAGATGGTGTCGTCCTCAGTGTATACCCAATGCATAACACGCGATCTAAACCCCCAACGTTTGCCAGTGGCTCTCTTGCAAAGATGCCTTTCTTGCCCTTTCCGAAATGTTGGATTTGAAGTTCAATTTCCTGTCCAGCAAAACACCCAGATATTTTGCGCTTTCTGTAAATGGAACATTCTCTCCTCCCAAGGAGACAGGTTCCACTGTAGGCAACGGCAACTTGTATCTCCTGCTGAAAAGAACTACTTCTATCTTGCACCCTGAAGTATATCTCTTAGAGTGTTGGAAAATTTCCCCTAATCGCAATTGCCAAGTCATCAGCATACGCGACCACTTTTACACCTTTTTCTTCCAGAGACAATAATTGGCTATATTCCAAAGTAGAGGAGACAGTACACCTCTTTGAGGTGCTCCTCTGCGGACCCATCTTTTTAGATCCACAGATCTCAAGCCTGCCGTAATGCATCTTTTAGTAAGTAAGTTATTAATAAAGTTGATGCCTAGAAACTCCAACTCCTTCATGATTGATGTCGGTTTTACATTATTGAAAGCACCTTCAATGTCAAGAAATGCTACCATTGTATGTTGTGTTGCCAATGTGATGAGGCAAAATTGAATTTTCGAAAGACCTGTGGTTAAGTTAGCAGTTTTGGAAGTTGCTCCAAGGAAAGTGTCTGCCGTCGAAAAACTTTGTAGCCATACTGAGGGATTAATGTAATCGCTACTACTAAAATCATTGAAAATTAATTAATTTGGCAATATTTCAAATCTGTAACTTAAATCAATTTATCGAAATATTTGCTTTAAAAATCATTTTGACTTGCAATTGGCGTGGTGTTCAAAGTTCAATTTTAGTTTTAAGAAGTTAGTGGTCTCTATACCATAAACTATGTCCTGATTTTGTGTAATTTTATTTTGAATACAGTAGTTTTGATTTACCTGCCAATCGTTTAAGTGCGAATTTGTAATGTCTACCAAAAGTTAAAAAAGTGATTTTCTTTCCAATTTTCTATACAAATTACTTTTTTAACTGCCAATCGTTTAAGTGTGAATTTTATTAAACTACCAACAGTATTTGGGAAGATATTGCAATTTCCACCAAAATAATTTTGTTTACCACCCACAAAAAATAGAAACCAAATACAATTCATGCTTCAGTTATCAAACACACATATACGATAAAATTTTTGTGTCGAAGAGAACAAAACTGGATTTTTTGCTTATAATTCACATACAAAGTCATAAAAGATGTGACTGAAAATTACACCTAATAGCTAATTGTTTGGCATGTAGGCAAATCGGCTAACTCACGTTTTGGCCTACAAACACATGTAGGTTAGGTTAGTTAAGGTTTAAGTGGCAGTCTGCCATCAGACTCACTTAGACGTTTTCGTCCATTGTGATACCACAGGAACAGAAGAAGGAAGATGCCTTCAAGTTCCTACCGTAGAACCATCCAGTTTGCTTCAAAAAGCACAATAACTTGCGAATGTTCATATCCGATAAATCAGACAAGTTCTTAATGGAATGAGAACCTAAAGTGGAACTACTTCAGACTGCTAGTGCGGGACCCATACACAGAAGGTGTTCTATAGTCTCTTCTTCTTCGATGTCCTCACGGCTTCTGCCAAAGTCGTTGCTGGCAACCTTCAGTCTGTCAGCATGAATTCTGATTAGACAGTGACCTATCATGACGGACACAATGACTGAGACTTCTGTTCTAGCCAATGACAGCAAAGCAGTAGACCTCTTCAAGTCTAGATTAGGCCACATAGTTTTGGAGTGCTCACAGCCCCTCTTGTGACCATCTATCATTCGTTGCCCTTCGGGCCGGGTCCTGGAAACTTAGATTACATGTCGCTAGAGGCACACCCACTGGTTCCAGTATCCACAGTATACAATTCCTTGTGATATCTCTGTGGCCCGGCACCCAGAACAGGTGTATTTTGAACTGTTCAGCCATCTCGTTGAGAGATCTGCGACAGTCGAGGGCGGTTTTTGTGTTCAGAAATACGTTCTCCGAGGATTTAATGGCTGCCTGGCTGTCTGAGAAGATATTTATGCCAATCGTCGTAATGACATTATATCTTAGCCATTCCACCACTTCCTTAATTGCAAGGATATCTGCTTGATATGCACTGCAGATGTCGGGTAACCTTTTCGATATGACCGGTTCTAAATCTGTAGAGTACAGCCCCAAGCCCACCTGGTCGTTTAACTTAGAACCATCCGTATAGAAGTCTATGTAACTTTTATTACCAGGGATATCGAAGTTCCAATCAGTTCTATCAGGAATAGTGATACAGTAATTTTTATCCAAAAAGCCGCTCAGGTATGGTGTAATCCACACTGCCTGGAACATCGGATATTGTATTAAGGATAACACAGTGTTCGTAGCCGCCACATGACTAATGAGAAAGCTCCCTTAACCTCACGGCAGTAATCGCTGCAATTTGGGTAGCCACAATGTCTAGAGGCATAACATATAGCATTAAGTTCATTGCATCAGATGGTGTCGTCCTCAGTGCGGCTGTGATGCACAAACGAGCCATCCTTTGGATCCGGTTAAGTATTGAGCAGTAGGTGGACTTTTGAAGCGCCGTCTACAATACCACAACACCATATAGCATTATAGGTCTGACAACTGCAGTATAAACCCAATGCATGACAAGCGGTCTAAACCCCCCAACTTTTGCCAATGACTCTCTTGCAGGTGTACAGGGCAAGAGTGATTTTTTTTGAGCTTTCCCAAATTTTTGGATTTGAAGTTCAATTTCCAGCTCATCCCTTTCGTTGACATCCGAACTTCTCCATATCTGGTGATGTGCAATGGCATCGCTTCCTACAATGAGGCTTTTCTTCCTTACAGAAGCGGAATGCCGCTTCGACGGCGGCATTTCTGAATCGTGTGCCATATATAGGGAAGCCAGCCAGTAATGAGACTTGTTTATCTCAATACTGGCTACTACTAAATCTTCAGTGCTTAGCGACGGAAGAAGATAAACATTTAGACTACTTCTTGCAAGAGTACAGGCTCTTTGTCTCCTATTCACCGTATCCTTGAGAAGTTTAAATCCCGGAATTCTTAGTCCACGAACCGTTCCTCCACACACCCATGGTTCCTGGATAAGAAGGTGAGAAAGCTGTGGAACCACTCTTCCTCAGACACTGGACACTTGCGGTGTGGACGATTTCTCTTTGACTGCTTCACTAGCTGCTGTTGTCGAAGTACTTTCTGAGTTCCGCGCTTCCCCGCTGGCGCGCACTTTGGGCCCAGTACAATTTTGTGACCCACCCACACAGGGCTTGTCGGGTCCAGTTTCGATGCCATCCCCTCCTGTTTCGATCGTGGCAGGGGGATTTTCAGTATCCTGCAATTCGTCAGAATTTAGCGATGTGGTCGATAGTTTCTCAGTCAAGTGTTCAGCAACAACTGCTGAGTCGTCTTCTAATTCCCCAATCCCACCGCTTCTATAGACATTCAGTTTCAACTTGTTGAATCCGTAGGATACAACTCCTTCAGGTTTGTTGAGGTCTGCGAGACAGGCGGAGTTTAGTACGAATACTGCATGTCTCCGGTCACCGTCAGCCTCATCCAGTCTACCAATCTTCCAGTCGGTGGTTGAAAGATTGGGACTACATTCCCTTAGTCTTCCAAGTATCGCTTCAGGATCTGAGGGAATCCTTGGTATCCAAGCATGCGCCATTAGTCTCCCCAATCCTTTTTAGCGCACAACGATTCATTTCAATTGAGCGTTGATCCCCGAAGACAATTAGTCTGTATCTGCATCGTCACAAACTGGAGGAGACCCAAGAAATTCCGCAGGGACATCGGAGTGTACTGATGGCAGTCTGCTGACTATCCCACTCCATTTTTTCCTGGGTATGCAGCCCTTTTCTTCTCCCTTGTCGACAACTGCCATCACCAAACCATCCCTAGCAAAGGTTCGACTCCAGCAAAGGTTCTTACCATCTAACTGTTGTTCGCCCTATTTTTTTTAGCCATCGGATGCCCTCCAGGTGACCGCAGCCTTTTGGCTGACTGCGGTGCAGTTTCCGAATCTAGACGTTTAGTCTTTTGGGGTAACCTATGCAACGAATTCCCGAGCCCAATTTAGGGAGTCTCTCTCCTTATTAGTGAGAGTCTTAGGATTACTCGCACCAAACCTCTCAATAAACCTGAGAGCGATACGTCTTCTATTATTCCAACCTCTTAAAGAGCGTGTTGGTTTGCCGGGAAAGGCTGATGGGATAGGCAAATTATAGGCATGCGTAGAAAGAATAGGTTCGGCCTTGACCTTGAGTCTCGAACCAGGTGTCATCGTCGAAAGCCTCTGCGGACCAGTCGGCTAGTGGAGCCTGGAGCAGCCGCTCCACCAGTCGAGGTTTCAGTAGCAGACAATGTGCTGTTGGATCTTTGGAGTCCATTCTAAGCCTACTCTAGATCTCTAGATCTAGATCTGCCGCTCCACTGAAAACAGACGCAGATCATCAACCGCCTAATGGATACCTCTATCGCAGCTGTCCTTGAGTGACTTAAATCTTTCTTCCAAAAATAATGACCTATTACGAGTTATAGGAAAATTCTTGCGGAGTGAAATAACAATACGTCCGCTCCACTCAACGGTTCGAACATGACTCAAACACATGCGAGATAAGTGTAAAAATCGCTTTGCTGTCACAAAATGAGTGAAAATCGATGAAAAACGATGTCTTAGGAACAAAATGATGTGAGGCAAAATATGTGCAATGTTTTGACGCTAAACTGAAAGATGTTACAAAAAAATCTGATCTGAACGCTGTAAACGTATAACTGAAAGAGTTGAGGGATCATAATATGAAACTAAAGCACCACACAGGCTGGAACTTTGAGTTCCGACTTGTGTGGTGCCCATCGTTATCATGGGAAGCTTAGTTGAAAGCTACCGGGCGCGTCCACAGGTTGCGGATGGTGGAAAGCTCCGTTTTTATGCGGAGTAGCTGCAAATGCGGCCGCGGGCAGTCAGCGATTTTCGAGAGGAGAGTCTCAGTGAGGAGTCAGGTGGCACTGGCTTTAATTAAATACTGAGTGCCAATGATGCTCGAGATGATAAGGCGAGTTATTGGCGCCTTCAAATAACCAATGGCCAACATCAGCGTCTATTCCCAGGATAGGTGCGGCTGGCGGCGTGCGTCGGATCTTGGAGCAAGCGGCTCGCCACAACGAGGGATACATGTGCAATCCCACAAAACCCATGCGGTTGGGGCGCTGGGCCAGTAGCCCGCCACCGGAAAACATAGAACTACTATGAAAAACAAAGGAATAGTAAAAGCGGAACCCCCCACTGCTGACGACCCACGCAAACGAAAAAAGGACCATGATTTGCTGATCTGCACCTGGAATGTCCGCACTCTTTATAGAGAAGGTGCAGTATACGCGCTGGCGGATGTATTAGGAAGTGCGATGGACTGGGAATGGCGTCACTACAACACCAAACGGTGACGAACTATACTATAGCTGCCATAACACGAGGCATGAATTTGGCTGCGGATTTGTGGTTAGTCGGAGACTGAAACACCTTGTCTCCAGCTTTACTCCGGTGGATGAGAGGCTAGCCACAATTCGCATAAAAGCCAAATTCTTCAACATCAGTCTTATTTGTGCCCATGCCCCGACGGAAGACAAAGACGAGCAGACCAAGGATATTTTCTACGAGCGCTTAGAGAGAGAATATGACCGCTGCCCCGCGCATGATATTAAAATCGTTCTGGGAGATTTTAATGCGAAAAAAGGAAGGAAGACATTTTTGGTCGGAAACAGTCGGAAAGTTTAGCCTCCACGAGATAACGTCCAGTAATGGGTTGAGGCTGATAGATTTCGCCGCGGCAAAAAACATGGTAGTTAGTAGCACCAGATTTCAACACAAAAATATTCACAAAGCCACATGGCTGTCACCCGATCAAAACACGAGAAACCAAATTGATCACGTTGTGATAGATGGACGATCGATCTGTGGAGCAAATATAGATAGGATCATTACCTTGTTGCAGCAAAGGTTCACACCCGTTTGAACATGGCGAGGAAAGTACGATCTGACACTGCACGGAAGCTGGACATTGAAAAGCTACAAACACAACAAATGGCAGCGGCATACTCCACTCGACTGACCCAACTGCTTGATGAAAGCACTCCTTGTTCCGTAGTGGCAAACTATTGCCCACTCCATGGAAAATGCCGTGAAATCCGTACTTAGGTACCGCAAGCCTACCCTGAGAAACGCATGGAACGACCAAGAACGTCGAGATGCTGCTGAAGCCAAGAATGCGGCATACGGAGTAACCCTGCAATCAGTAGTATCGCGCCAGATGAAGGAGAGAGAAGAAACGTCTATTCCGTAGAAAGAGGAAAAAGACAAAAAAAAAAAAGAAAATGGAAAGACGTAAGTGTGAGCGAATTGAGATGTACAGGAGTCAGAATGAAGTCCGGAAATTCTACCAAAGAATTAAACATCACACCGATGGCTTTGGTGCAGGCACATCCTCCTGCAGAGACAAAGAAGGAAATCTGGCAACTGACACAGATAACATGCTGAGGATATGAAAAGAAAATTTTACCCAACTGCTAGTGCCCGATGTTGGCGGCGAAGTGGATACCGCAGAAACAATCCCTGATGATGGTATAGAATGTTTACCTCCTAGTCAGAATGAGGTCCAAGTAGCAGTAACCCGACTAAAGAACAACAAGTCAGACGTATGCATCAGCTTATCTGCGCAATCTGGCTAGAAGAACGCATACCCGATGATTGGAACCTCAGCATACTATGTCCCGTACACAAGAAAGGAGACAAGACGGAATGTGCCAACCACAGAGGAAGAAGTCTCCTCCACATCGCATACAAGATACTCTCGAGCGTACTGTGTGAAAGATTAAAACCTAAAGTCAATGAGATAATTGGGCCCTATCTATGCGGCTTTAGACCAGGTAAATCCATCCTAGACCAGATATTCACACTGCGCCAAATCCTGAAAAAGACCCGAGAAGGACAAATTAACACCTACCATCTCTTTGTTGACTACAAAGCCGCCTCCGATACTCCTGTACGTTCAAAGGTATTTCAAGTCATGTCTGAGTTTGGTATCCATGCACAATTAATAAGACTCTGCAGGATGACAGATGAAATGCAGATGTGAATAGATATGGCACACTAATCACAAGAGAACACATGCTACTCGCCTATGCCGACGACATCGATATCATAGTTCGGTCACCGGAAGTAGTAACTGCAGCCTTTGAAAGAATCAAAAGAGAGTCAGTGAAAGTGGGTCTGGCAGTAAATGGAGATAAGACGAAATGGATGGTTTCAACTCCCAAAAAGCCTTGCACAACCGAGCAGATAAAGAAAATGGAGAAAGTGGGGAACCACAACTTTGAGATAGTCAGTAACTTTATCTACCTCGGCACCGCCGTAACTGAAACGAATGACACCAGTTTTGAGATAAAGCGAAGAATAATACTGGCAAACAGACGTTACTTTGAACTAAGTAAGCAGTTTAGAAACAAGGCCACCTCTCGACAGACGAAGACTACACTTTACAAGACACTGATACTACCCGTGCTGTTATAGGGTCTGAAGTATGGGTACTTGTGAAAGCAGATGAGGCAGTAAAATATATGCACCAGTTTGCGTTAACGGAGAATATGAACCACGAGATGTATGAAGACGATAGCACAGTTACACGCATCAAAATACAACGGCTGCGTTGGCTAGGTCATGTTGTCAGAATGGAAGAAGAAACTCCAGCAAAGAAGTCTTTTGAAGGCAAACACGGTGGTACACGCAAACCGGGAAGACCAAAAGCCCGATGGAAAGATCAAGTTGTGGGAGTCACCTTGAAACTTGGTGTCAGAGATTTTAGAATGAGAGAGAAGATCGAGGCGCTTGGAACGCTATTCTACGTTCGGCTAGTGGAACAAATATTCTGTCATAGCCATTAAAAGTGAAGTAAAGTAATATAAAACTAAAGGATGAATTAAAGCAACTTTCTGCACGTCTGAAACAAGTTGATCGTCGAAGTAGAAAAGCTAACCAAGTAGTTGATGGATTAAAGTCAACATATAGAATTGGATACCAAGAAGAATTCAAAACTGTCTGCAAAAGCATGGTAAGGTAAACAGAAAATATTTGTACATACATATGTAAGTTTGCAAATCTTTAGGGGACGTAACCATAATTGTTATTATTAGTTTTTAAATAATTCTATAAAAAAATGTTTTATGTATTTCAACAATGAATGAACTGGATTTTGTCCTTTACATTTTGCCTTCAGCTTATTCCAATAAAAAATAAATGTAGCCACGGCTCGATACAGTCTCCTCTGACTTGTTTATATTGAGTAGGTGGAGTCTAAATTCATCTTTGTTGCATTCATCTAAATTTTGGCACTCCGGCCAAGTTGATTTGTTTTCGCAAAGAAATTTGGGTCCTATGAAACACATTGCAACATCCCATTTGGTTTAATATTTTGTTGCAAGGTCTGGTGGATTTGGCCACTGTGTAACATCCGTCACTTCTAAAATTTCCTCAACTCGATGCATCATAAACGTTGAAATCTTTTGGTATCCATTCGTAATCATTGCAGCACAATTATGGAGTTCGTCCCTTTTGTGGTGTGAGTGGAGCTACTTTCGGTTTTCCATCAATAATGGTGACTGCTGCGTAAGCGTCTTTGTCGGCGTCGACGAATGTGTGCAACTCAATTTCGGTTGCTTCATCTATGTACCTGGAGAAGCAGGTTGGCACTTATACAGCTGATATGTGCTCGATTTCGGCTTTCCATTTTTGCTTTTTACCAACTAGATGGTTGTGGATTTCGTCGTCCAAATCGATGTCAGATCGCTAGACTTCTTGAAGAAGAACGGGTCGAAGATGGACATCAAGACTTGCAAAAGCTCTTTCTTCGTGGGATTTATTTTTGATGACAGTACTTCACGGCGAAGTGTGGCAAATCTGAAAATATAGACAAAAAGGTCTTTATTGGGGTCCCAATACATACCAAGAACCTTTTCTGTAGATGTCTTCCTCGAGACGATGAAAGACTGCCTCATTGTTTGAAAACCAATTTCGGATGCGGAATCCAGCAGCGGCACTAATTAGTTTCAACTGTGATGCCAACTTGATCACTTCTTCTTTACTGTGTGCGCTGTCGATAAAATCATCAACATTGTCATTTTTATGTATGACCTCCACCGTGCGATCGTATGTGTCCTTATATTGGTCAGCATTGAAGTCACAAACATAATGAGCTATGCATGGAGTACACGAAATTCCAAATGTTAGTGCACGCTTTACGTGGACTCTTGGTTTGTCATGTTGATCGTTTTTGTCACACCACAGAAACCTTTAAGTGTGCATGTCGCTTTCTCTTACATTTATTTGGTGGAACATTTCTGCTATATCGCCGCAGACGGCAATTTTCCCCACACGGGCATTTAGTAAAAGATTCCAACAGATCAGGTCCTCTGCGTACGTAGTCGTTGAGACATACCCCTTTAGTTTTGGCAGCGGCATCCCAAACCATTCTGATTTTCCTGGTTTGTTGGGGTTTTTTATTAAAAATATTGGTAAATACCATACACGTTCAATTGGTTTGCTTAAATTTTCTGCAGATAGTTTTGGTCTTGCAAAACGTTTTTTAAACTTGAATCCTTTGTGAATTTCTTGGTAAGACACATGAATCGCTTATATGCATTATCGTAATTTTCTTCCAATTTACTCACTTGATTCTTCCACAACAAGCCCACTTCGTAATGTCCGTCCACCCTTTGACAAGTAGTCTTCAGAGTCTCCAATGCTTCAGCGTCTTCGACTGACATTAGCGACTTCATTTTTGGTTCATCAAGACTAAATTGGTATTGTAACAATTGATGGAATTAAGCCATGCGTGTCGATGATTACCGCCATTGGGACCTTGGATGGTCCACCCCAGCCTCGTCTTCGTCGCTATAGATTGATTCCACCACCTTCACGCATCTTCAACTGGACTGCTAATCTCCAGTTGTCTGCACCTATCAGCATTGCTGGTTTTGTGTTTAAATAAGATTTAGTAGGCAAACCTAATAAATATGGATATTTTCCCAACGATTCATCTATATCCAGTGACTGCATTGGAAGGTATAAATTCCCCGCTGTATTGACCCCTTTAAGAGTAAATTTTGCCCTATTTTCTGCATTCCAGGTATTGATCGACGTTTGAATTGAGGTTTCATTCGTTCGAGAAGATTCGCCGGTCAGATTTAAACAAATTGGTTTATTTACACATTTAAGCTCGAGCGTATCGAAAACGTCCTTCTCCATTAATGATACTGACGAATGCTCATCAAGGAATGCAAATGTGTCGGTGTATTCATTTTTCTTCATTAGTCCCGGCCGATACGGGATGATTATGGGCGCCACACAGGCTGAAACTTTGAGATCCGACTTGTGTGGTGCCCATCGTTATCACGGGAAGCTTAGCTGAAAGCTTCCGGGCGGGTCCACAGGTTGCGGATGGTGGAAAGCTCCGTTTTTATGCGGAGTAGCTGCAAATGCGGCCGCGGGCAGTCAGCGATTTTCGAGAGGAGAGTCTCAGTGAGGAGTCAGGTGGCACTGGCTTTAATTAAATACTGAGTGCCAATGATACTCGAGATGATAAGGCGAGTTATTGGCGCCTTCAAATAACCAATGGCCAACATCATCGTCTGTTCCCAGGATAGGTGCGGCTGGCGGCGTGCGTCGGATCTTGGAGCAAGCGGCTCGCCACAACGAGGGACACATGTACAATCCCACAAAACCCATGCGGTTGGGACGCTGGGCCAGTATATATAGCTGCCATAAAACGAGACATGAATTTGGCTGTGGATTTGTGGTTAGTCGGAGACTGAAACACCTTGTCTCCAGCTTTACTCCGGTGGATGAGAGGCTAGCCACAATTCGCATAAAAGCCAAATTCTTCAACATCAGTCTTATTTGTGCCCATGCCCCGACGGAAGACAAAGACGAGCAAACCAAGGATATTTTCTACGAGCGCCTAGAGAGAGAATATGACCGCTGCCTCGTCCATGATATTAAAATCGTTCTGGGAGATTTTAATGCGAAAAAAAGGAAGGAAGACATTTTTGGTCGGAAACAGTCGGAAAGTTTAGCCTCCACGAGATAACGTCCAGTAATGGGTTGAGGCTGATAGATTTCGCCGCGGCAAAAAACATGGTAGTTAGTAGCACCAGATTTCAACACAAAAATATTCACAAAGCCACATGGCGTGAAATCCGTACTTAGGTACCGCAAGCCTACCCTGAGAAACCCATGGAACGACCAAGAACGTCGAGATGCTACTGAAGCCAAGAATGCGGCATACGGAGTAACCCTGCAATCAGTAGTATCGCGCCAGATGAAGGAGAGAGACGAAACGTCTATTCCGTAGAAAGAGGAAAATGAGAAAAAAAGGGAATGGAAAGACGTAAGTGTGAGCGAATTGAGATGTACAGGAGTCAGAATGAAGTCCGGAAATTCTACCAAAGAATTAAACATCACACCGATGGCTTTGGTGCAGGCACATCCTCCTGCAGAGACAAAGAAGGAAATCTGGTAACTGACACAGATAACATGCTGAGGATATGAAAAGAAAATTTTACCCAACTGCTAGTGCCCGATGTTGGCGGCGAAGAGGATACCGCAGAAACAATCCCTGATGATGGTATAGAATGTTTACCTCCTAGTCAGAATGAGGTCCAAGTAGCAGTAACCCGACTAAAGAACAACAAGTCAGCAGGAGCCGACGGGTGGGTTACCCGCTGAACTATTTAAGACCGGAGGCGACACGCTGATAAGACGTATGCAACAGCTTATCTGCCCAATCTGGCTAGAAGAACGCATACCCGATGATTGGAACCTTAGCATACTATGTCCCGTACGCAAGAAAGGAGACAAGACGGAATGTGCCAACCACAGAGGAATAAGTCTCCTCCCCATCGCATACAAGATACTCTCGAGCGTACTGTGTGAAAGATTAAAACCTAGTCAATGAGATAATTGGGCCCTATCAATGCGGCTTTAGACCAGGTAAATCCACCCTAGACCAGATATTCACACTGCGCCAAATCCTGAAAAAGACCCGAGAAGAACAAATTAACACCTACCATCTCTTTATTGACTACAAAGCCGCCTTCGATACTCCTGTACGTTCAAAGGTATTTCAAGTCATGTCTGAGTTTGGTATCCATGCACAATTAATAAGACTCTGCAGGATGACAGATGAAATGCAGATGTGAATAGATATGGCACACTAATCACAAGAGTACACATGCTACTCGCCTATGCCGACGACATCGATATCATAGTTCGGTCACCGGAAGTAGTAACTGCAGCCTTTGAAAGAATCAAAAGAGAGTCAGTGAAAGTGGGTCTGGCAGTAAATGGAGATAAGACGAAATGGATGGTTTCAACTCCCAAAAAGCCTTGCACAACCGAGCAGATAAAGAAAATGGAGAAAGTTGGGAACCACAACTTTGAGATAGTCAGTAACTTTATCTACCTCGGCACAGCCGTAACCGAAACGAATGACACCAGTTTTGAAATAAAGCGAAGAATAATACTGGCAAACAGATGTTACTTTGGACTAAGTAAGCAGTTTAGAAACAAGGCCACCTCTTGACAGACGAAGACTACACTTTACAAGATACTGATAATACCCGTGCTGTTATATGGTTCTGAAGTATGGGTACTTGTGAAAGCAGATGGGGCAGTGCTTGGAGAATTTGAGAGAAAGATTCTTCGTAAAATATATGGACCAGTTTGCGTTAACAGAGAATATGACGACGATAGCATAGTTACACGCATCAAAATACAACGGCTGCGTTGGCTAGGTCATGTTGTCAGAATGGAAGAAGAAACTCCAGCAAAGAAGTCTTTTGAAGGCAAACACGGTGGTACACGCAAACCGGGAAGACCAAAAGCCCGATGGAAAGATCAAGTTGTGGGAGTCACCTTGAAACTTGTTGTCAGAGATTTTAGAATGAGAGAGAAGATCGAGGCGCTTGGAACGCTATTCTACGTTCGGCTAGTGGAACAAATATTCTGTCACAGCCAGTTAAAGTAAAGTAAGTAAGTAAGTAGTTTTATGTTGTAGAATGCGAGTTAATTGATACACTACTAACGGCTTCATTATTTTGTCTCGAGGACTGTAGCTGTTGTTCATTTGCAGCTTTATGTATGTGGTTTTTTGGGTATGTACATTTATCCATGCATTTTTACTCGAGGGAATGGTAGATACAGCGGCACCGACGGTTTGAAAAATCCTCTCACTAAATATTTTTAATATTGGCTCTTAGTCACTTTTTGGAGACATTGCCCAATTTAATTTGTATTGACTGGAAAGCTTGCCTAATAACTCCTTTATCAACATTGTTTTATTCATATATGCCTCCATTTTACACGATTCCATGGTTGAGTATATATTTTTCACATAAAGCGCGTATTCAATCATAGACTTAAGCTTTTCCTTTGGTGGTGGAAACCATCTTGCCTTTTCAACAACTCTTTCCAAAATATATTCAGGTCGTCCAAAACACATTCTTAGAGTCTGAATTATTTCGGGTACCATCGCATGCAACATGAGCTTGCTTATTGCCGTTTCCTTTGCTTTGCCTTTTAAGCAAGATTGTAGACGTATTAAATTCTCTGAGTGGGTGTAACCGGCTACTGATGTGCTGCTATCAAATGGATCACCATTAAAATGGGCAAATCTCGTTGAATCGGTTAGCATGCTGCTAGCTGCGAAGGGGTTGGTCCAGAGAAATGATTCCAATTTGATGCCATATGCGCTGACCTGCGAAAGGATTTGAAATTTTCTTTCTAAGAACTCTTGCTGTATACGTTGCTGTTCTTCCCACATTTTTAATTGCAAATCAACACCTGACGTAAAATGTATGCTATTTGTTTGCATATTAGCTCTTCTTTGTTGATGAATGTTCAGCGGGAACGAAAATGTTGTTGTTGTTGCTGCGGATGTCGTAGATGGAAGCGAGTACATTGGCGCAGGATTGCTGGTGATCGGTGCATTGATGAGTTGTTTTGTTGTTGTTGCTGGTGGTAGTAGTAAAGAACTTCCTTTGTTACGTTGGTCTCCGTTGCTGTCACTACCTTTTGCTGTCGCTCGCCTATATTCTTTGGCGACGACGTTGCTTGTGGCTGCGTCACTTGGCTCGCCATGGATGTTGGTGGATGATGACTGGTTGTGTCTGCTGCGACGCAATCGTCTAACCCTACATGAGAACACCATCACAATTCCAGCTCACATCAAAGAGCGTAAGAAAGAAGAAGAGTGGGTTTCTGCTTTGTCTTCCCCATACCGTAAAATAATTCGCGTTAAAGACACAACCTTTTCCATGAATTCCAATTGAATTCACATTGAGGGTTGCAACATTTTTGGGTTTTTCTGTTGATTCGGGCATTCGTTCGAACATTTTTTTCGTATCTTGCTTTGTTTCTTTGCAACCGAAAGTTGGAATAAAAGGAAAAACAAAATATCGTTAGCAATTCAAACTTGTTGTGTCTTTAAACTTTGTCACTCGTGATCCCGAATTGCGCTCTAATGCCAACTCTTCTTCTTTCTTCCACCATTTACTGCAACACAATCATAGTGGTACCACATATTGCACTTGTCGCATTATAGCATACGATCATTGTCCACTGATCTCGAATTCAGTACTATTGGGCATTTTAATTTTTTTATATTATTTTTATTTAGCTTTAATTGCTCTAATTTTACAGGTATTGTTTGCGTTGAACACACTTTCGTATTTGCATAAGTTACTGTATTCTCGAGGAATGCTAATGCTAGATATGAGGAAGTTCGGATGTCAACGAAAGGGGTGAGCTCCTTATCGAAAATATTATTAGCTGCAAACTGGCGATTTGCAATAAAGGGGATAAACCGACGTTTTTTTACCAGTAACAGTGGTCAAGGAAGCCTTGAGGACCTTCAAACCATTTAGTTCACCCTGACCTGATGGATTATTTCAGGCGTTACTACAAAAGAGGGCCGACTATCTTGTGCCCCATTGGCCACTATTTTCACAGCGTGCCTATGACTTGCATATACTCCGAAAGCCTGGCAGGAGGCAAGGGTGGTGTTTATACCCAAGCCCGGCAAGGCAAGTTATGCCACACCAAAGGCCTACGGTCCCATAAGCCTTACACCCTTTCTACTCAAAACCATGGAACGTATTGTGGACACCATCGGGGGGGCTTTTAACAATGTGCAGAGCGACACACTGATCCAATCCTTAGACCAGTACCGGGTGCTAAGAGACTGGATAAACCATAAATATAAGGGAGGAAGTTGCACAGGGCACGCCACAGGGGGTCATTTTATCGCCACTCCTTTGGGTGACCACCATAAATGACCTACTACGGATGCTAACTGAGGAGGGATTTGAACACGTTTGTCATACAGGCGATGTTATAATACTTCTTAGCGGAAGGATCTGAACCAGCTATGCAGCAGGACCGAAAGGAGCTTATAGATGACATACGACTGTGCTAGGTGTCTCAATGTTAATCCAGAGAAGACTGAAATCTACCTGTTCACGAGAACGACGAAGGTGGGCCAATTTGACGCACCACGTTTCCTCATTAGAAATATTTCGATTTCTGACAAGGTCAAATAGTTAGGAGTAATCTTGGACAGGAAACTTTATTGGAAGTGTCATATTCAGGAGTGTACTGAGGGATCACGGATGTTGGGCACTATGTAGCCGGCCCGAAGGCTCGAAATGGGGCTAGAACCCGAGGATAGTCCACTTGCTCTACAGGAGCGTGATTAGACCAATACTTTCTTAAAGCTCAGTAGTTTGGTGGACTGCAATGGAGAAAAGGTGCAACATGAGGATATTACAATAGGTTCAGAGAACATGGTGTATTGGCATAGGCGGAGTGATGAGGACCATGCCCACTAGGGCACTGTAGACTATTCTAGATATCCGACCCATTGACATACATATTAAGTTTGAGGCAGCCACTGCGGCTATGTGACTTAATGCGATGGGAGAATGGATTGATGATAAGACCAGGTCATATCATCGCGGTGTAATCGAAGAGACGATAAGAAACCCGAATGAATTAGAAGAGGTTTCCGATCGGATACCTGAGATGTCACTTGAGGTCGAGTGTGATACTGCTGCCGTAGGGGCAGTCTAGGAAAGGTATTTGAAGGTACATTTCGATACTTATATAAAAATTTGGGTCAACTACCAGGGGTCGCCCCACACCAAAATTATTCCCCAAATGGGTATGGCCCCAAAGGGACAATATGGGATTTGGGAAATAAATACAAATTTATATTACTTTGAAATTTGGACCATGTCAAAAGGGGCTATAAATACTTAAGAATGTAACGAATCACACCTATAATCTTCAATAATACATCTGCTATAATTTGTTTGTAAAGGAATTACTTCACTTGACCTCCAGTAATGGGCAAAATATTCTGAAGGTAGCGAATCATTGAATATAGCCGTAAGTGTCCTATATAACTCATGGCTACTCAGACTATTCCTCTAAGAATTTACAAACTCATAAAAGCTACAGGGATTATGTTTGGTTGAAAAGAGGGCGCAGATATTAATTCGTCCCATGCCACTATAAATATATACCTAAGCCAGTAATCGGCTTGTTGTGTGCTCTAAATACTAGAAAGTAACTACGAAAAAGAAAATCTAAGTTAGTAATTCCGTGCTACTTTTCTATACTACGCCCTAAATTAGTTCATGGCTTGTATAGGGTCCCTACCTAAGTACCGGTGTCTTGTAGCCGCGATAGCCCAACAATGATGTAAGAAAAGGTTCAACGTCGCATTATCTTCCCCACATGCCCTACACATGCTATCACTTGCCGCACTGAATTTGCATACGTGAGCTCCCAGTCCTATGTGTCCCGTTCATCCTGGCAAGATAATCAGCATAACATATTATATTTTCAGTATTGTACTGAGCTCTCGCTCTCGAAAAATTCTTCTACGCTTCTTCTCCAATCTCTGACACACAGTTTCGTCACTCCATCGGAGTCTTCCCTTTTGCATTTTCTTTAATGGTCGACTTCAAAAGATTTCTTTGCTGGAGCTTTTTCATCCATTCTGACAACATGACCTAGCCAACGCAACTTTTGTATTTTGATTCGTTTAAATACGGTATCGTCGTTATACAGCTCGTGGTTCATACGACGCCTATATTCTCCATTAAGGCAGATTGGTTTAAATACTTTACGAAGAGTTTCTCTCTCAAACACGCCAAGCACCACCTCATCTGCTTTCGCCATGCTTCGGAGCCAAATAACAACACGGAAAGTATCAGTGTCTTGCAAAGTGTAATTTTCGTCTGTCGAGAGATGGCTTTGCTCCTTATCTGTTTGCTTAATCCAAAGCAAAGCATCTGTTAGCCAATATTATCCTTTGTTTTATTTTAAAACTGGTGTCATTTGTTTCGGTTACGGCGGTGTTGAGATATATAAAGCTGCTGATTATCTCAAAGTTGTAGTTTCCAACTTTCTACATTTTCATAATCTGCTCGGGTTTACAGGACTTTATAGGAGTTTATATCATCCACTTTGTCTTATTCCTATTTACTGCCGAACACACTTTCGATGATTCTCTTTCGATATTTTTAAAGGCTGCAATTGCTTTTTCCGGTGTTCAACCCATAAAAATTTTGTCGGCAGCCACAAGAATGTAAATGTGCCATGCCGATTCACACCTGCTTCTCGTCTTCTCCAGCAGCATATTAAATAGATCACACGATCAGAGAGGTTCTTTCCTATGTTTGGTATTGAACGGTTCAGAGATGTACTTTAATATTTTAACTGATGAGCGTGTATCAGTTTTTGAGGAATAGCAAACTCGGACGTGGTTTGAAATACCTTTGAACGTATAAGGATGTCAAGAGCGGTTTTGTAGTCAACGAAATATAAATATGAAAATAAATATCTAGTCTATGGTGGATTAACCAGGTCTAGAGTCACACTGATAGGACCCAATTATTTCGTTAACTTAAGACTTTAATCTTTCACACAGTACGCTCGATAGTATCTTGTCCACCCAGAATTTTCGTTAATACAGATATTGTTAAATTGACATATACTTATTTTCATCTGGTTTAGCTACACAATAATTAATTATATTCCACTGAGAAATTTTGTTTCTGAAACTGAACTGAACAAATCCCTAAGACTGAACAAATTCCTAGGAATATACTAGTGATAAATTGGTCGAGGGCTTATAAAGAGCGAGCAAAATTCCGAATAGAAATATTTTTTTTCGAATATTGTGACAAAATTAATGCCTTGAAGTTTCGACTCAGAGTTATTGTAAATTTTGCATAAATACTTTGCTTAACTTTTGCATAAATACTTCTAAGTGACAATGCATAAATTCTTCTAAGTGACAAACTCGAACCAAACTTCAAATAGACTTCTTCAGCCCCAAGAAGGCGTAAATCTTATCTTATCTTATCTTATTAGACAGTGTCCTGCGGAGGTAGACAAAGTTGGAACAGGAACGAAGGAAGCGCGCACGGTCCCTGGGTCTTCATGGAGGGCTGTGACTTCCAAAAGGAGGCCACAGCTATCATGGAAGGGGAGAATGGTAAGGAGCCGCCCTCTCAGCGCAGAGTGGCAAGGAAGCACAACAGAGATGAGCTGAATTATGCAGTCATAAATATCGGCGGTGCATCCGCTAGCATTCCACCAGATCATCGGTCCCATGTGGAGGATCTGGTTAACGATCGAATTTTTGAACATACAAATGATGAGCTGCGAGTTTAGAGGGGACATCTTTACGCTGCGTTTTGCGTCGGCGGAATGTATTGATACCGTCAAACAGCCTGTCAGAGGTATTCACGCTCCCTGGGAGTGCGCAAAGCTCGACCTGGTGAGAAAGATGGATATCCCCCATCCCACGAGGGCTACGGTCTTCATCAAGGGATGAGGCTGTAAATTTGTGACGAAACGCATGCTGGGAGTCTTGGGCAAGCAAAACGAAGGTTTGGTCGCAGAGAATTGGGTGGTCTTCCACAGGGCGGAGAAGGAGGAAGAAACTCTCTTTTTGTGGTTGGCATTGATCAAGTCTCCGTGACTAGTTTGGCTAAGACTAAAGAAATGGCGCACTACGGGAGCAATGCTGTCTTTTTCAAGATTGGGAAGACTAGGATAGGCAGAAATTTTTATTTATTTATTCGGGCTGTGCGGTGGCAGGTGACTCAACATCGCCCAACAAACAGGGGGCCGACAACGAGACAATCACAGCATCTCTCAATGTTGGAGAGACTAGGAGAAGCAAAGATCCTAATACTAAAATATCAGGCAGCGCAGTGGCGAGACACCTAACACAGCCTAAAAAAAGAAACCCGACGACGGACCCATCACCGACTTAAAGATTCGGAATAGGTAAAGATCCTAATATTGAAACATTAGGCAGCGCAGCGACAGGAGACTCAATGCAGCCCAACGAACAGGGAAACTATGATGGTACCATCACCTACTGCCAAGAAGCTCATTTACTTACGATTCGGAATCTAAGATAGGCAAAGATCCTAGTAATGAAACATCAGGCAGTACAGGGAATGGAAACCCAAAACAGCTTAACGAGCAGGGACCCGACGATGGAACCATTACCGACTTTATAAAGTGTCGGAAGACTAGAAGACTGTTCTTTGCCTAACATAAAACAATGACATCAGGCAGTGCAGTGACAGGAAAATCAATGCAGTCTAAAGAACAGGTAGAAGACGATGAGATCATTACCTACTCGCAAGATGCCCATTTACTGGAGGACCAATGATTGAGGTAATCCAGATAAACCTCCACGGGCGAGACTGCAACACACGCTCTGATGGAGAAAATCAGCTAGGGCAAGATTCATATTGCCTTAATTCAGTAGCCATGGACGACCCGGAACAAAGTTTCTGGACTGCACCATATGAACTACCAATTATTCTATGCCAACACTGGTACTCGGCCGAGGACCTGCGTTATTTGTCATAAAAATTTGAAATATATATTTTTCCCAGAGTTATTAACGTCGGATGCAAAAGTGGTGAGCTGCAGCGACTGTTGAGGACTGAACAGGACAAAAAGGAAACGAGGTACTAATAGAGGGTGCGATGCGAACTCTTACCACATTTCGTGGGGTAGTACCACGGGGCCAAGCCCTGGCAGAGTTCTTGAATACCAATAACTTGAATATTAATAACACTTAATATTGGTAACACCGCTTCCTTTGTTAATATGATTAGGGAGGGGGTATTAGATGTGACGACATGTTCGGAAAATCTAATCGATGAGGTTCAGGATTGGGGGGTCTCCATGAAACACTCTTTCTCTGACCATCACTACATTAGGCTTACAATGGCACGGCCAGCGCCGAATCCACTTAGCTTCCGGAATAAGTTTAAAACCAACTGGACAAAATTCGGAATACTACTCAGAAGAAGACTTGGGCAAGATAATTTAGATTGTCCAAGCATAGAAGACATTGGCGGAAATGTCAACAGGATTACTACTGCACTGGTGGGGTCCTTTGAAGATAGTTGTCCTCTTCATGAACGGAAATCAGTCCAAGAAAACCCCTGAATGACCGGGGAGATTCGCAATATTGGGGAAGAGGTCCGAAGACTTTTTAACAGAGCTTGTCGTAAAAAATCGGAAGTTTATTGGGATGTGTATTACACACAGCGCCAAGAAATACAATAAGATTACCAGAGCGGCAAAATGTACCTCCTGGAAGCTTTTCTGCGAATAGGTCGATAGCGTTAATGACGCCGCCAAAGATAAAAAAGTTTCTTCCAAAAACCCATGTGCAAACTGAAACTTTAGTAGACGACACGGGAGTGAGAGCAGAGACAACGGAGGTCATGTTGAGGCTTTTGATGAAAACCCATTTTCCATATGATACGAAGGAACTCACGGAGACACCTGAATCTTGGAATAATGACGTTGATCGAAGGCTTATAATTACGGAATTTATGGTGAAGGAATCCTTGAGGAGCTTCAAACCATTTAAGTCACCCGGACCTGATGGAATATTTCCGGCATTACTACAAAAGGAGGGCGACATTATGGCACCTCATCTGGCCAATATTTTCACAGAGTGCTTAGGACTTGCATATACTCCGAAAGATTTGCAGGAGGAAAGGGCGGTATTTTTACCCAAGCCCGGCAAGGCAAATTATTCGACACCAAAGGCCTACAGACGCATAAGCCTTTAGTCCTTTCTACTCAATACCATGGAACGTATTGTGGACACCATGGTAAAGAGTATTACATTCAGCGAACTGCACATCCAGCGAACTGCTCAAGTACAAACAGCATGCCTATATCAAGGGAAGGTCAGTGAACACTGCCCTGCTCGAGGTTGTACATAAAATAGAAGAATATTTCGATGCCAAAACGTACACACTGGCGATATGCATTGACAGCGAGGGGGCTTTTAACAATGTGCGGAGCAACACACCGATCCAATCCTTAGCCCAGTACTCGGTCCTAAGAGATTGGATAAACCATATGCTAAGGAACAGGTGGGTAAATTGTGTGTCCCATGGCATAAATATAAGGAATAAAGTGGCTCACGGCACGCCACAGAGGGACATTTTATCCCCACTCATATGGGTGACCACCATAAATGACCTATTACGGATGCTGACTGAGGAGAGATTTGAACCCGTCTGCTAAGCAGGCGATGTTAAAATACTTCCGAACGAGCTACCCAGAAGGACCGAAAGGGTATTGCATATACCATATGACTAGGCTATACCCAAACGTTTTCTCAATAAGACGATTTCGATATCTGACAAGGTCAAATACTTAGGTGTGATATTGGACAGGAAACTGAATTGAAAGTGCCACATTCAGGAGCGCACTGAGAAGGCTCACAGATGTTGGGACGGTAAGGTCACGAACCGGGTTGCAGTGTAAGAAGGAGTTTAACGCTTTCTCTGAGGATGGCAAAATCTGCATCGCTTGGTGCCGGGCCATAACGGAGTAAGGGGAAATGAAAGGGCAGACGATTTGGCGGTGAAGGCCAGAGGACAGCCGTCGATAAGCTTGGTTAATCCGAAGCCTTTCGCGTCGACGCAGATCGCGTTAAGGGAGTGGGCGACGAATGCGCATGCAACATTGTGGAACAGGGAAATGGTCTGTAGGACGGCGAAAATCCTATGGGGGATCCAGATCGTGAGAAGACGAGGCTATTACTGAAAGGAAGCAAGAAGGAGATCAGTTTGGCTATTGGTAACATAACGGGACACATAGGCCTACGAGCTCACTTATGTAAAATCGGTGCGGCAAGTGATAGCATGTGTAGGGCATGCGGGGAAGACGATGAGACGTTGGAGCATTTCCTTTGTAATTGCCCGGCTTTCGCGTCTAACAGATACAGGCACTTAGGTGGAGATAAAATACCAGACATGAACCAACTTAGGGGAGTGGTATTGAAAACAATTAAGGATTTTGTAATAGCATGGAATTCCTTACTTAAAATTTTCTTTTTGAAAGTTACTTTAAAGTTTTTAGAGCGCACAACAAGCCGATTACTGGGTTATTATGTCCATAGTGGCATGGGGCGGATTAATATCTCCACCCTCTTTTCAACCTAACCTAGGGCAAAATGTACACAAAGACTTCTGTTAAGACTTCCAAACTATAAAAATCGATCTCTACATTTGAACTGTTGAGTTTACTTATAAATTCATTTAGCTCATAAATTCATTGGCATAATCTGCTTTTATTTTTTAATTTAGAACTTATTGATTCAATGAATTTTTGTTCTAAAATAAATTACCGTTTTGGTATATTTGTTCAAATGAATATCAATTTCGGTACAAGGAAATGATATTAAATATGCCATTCGCCCTAAAGATCTGCAAATCTTTTATTCAAGTAATCAACTATTTCTGCTGCGAGGAATTCTAGCCCGAATATATTAGATAACTTGCAAATCCGAATCTGTATTCGGACATTAATTAGGCTTAGGCGAGTTATACGATCAACTTTGACGACTTTCGCGTCTTGATTATTGACTTTTCTAAAAAGGAAATTCGGTTCTTGATTCCTTTGGTGAAACTAAATTCAAGAATCATAAAGAAATAAGTGTTGTGCAAGGCACTAGGCGCAAGAGAAACGAGACCTTTTTGTGATTTAGCGTACCCATTGATTTAATTTTTAGAAGAAGGTATACGAAAATAAAAAAGAAATTGAATACAACGATAATTTCAAGCTATGCCAATGTTCCATTTCCTTCTTCTTCCTGCGGAAGAGACGTTTCTCCTCTCTCCTTTTCTTCCGATACCTAGCCTTCGCCTACCGCGTTGCTACTGACTGCAATGCTGCCCATGGGTTCCTTTTGGGAGGCTTTTGGTACCCAAGTTGGATGTTGCGACTCTCTCCATGGAGTGAGCAATTGCGCGTTTGAAATTGCGCTGCTATACTATCGGGACGAGAGCGATTTTTTCAATCAATTGGGCCAGCCGAGCAGAGTATGCTGTTGCCAACTGTTGTGCTTGCTGCTTTCCGATGTCCATCTTTCGTGCAGAGTCAGAGCATACTTTTCTCGCCACATTAAGACGAGTGCGGCAACTAAGTAATGATCAGAATCGATGTTGACCCCTAGAATCGATCGTACATCTAACACGCTGATTGAATGCCTTCCATCTATTATAACATGATCTATTTGGTTTCTCGTATGAATCCTTCGATGTTAGTATGTGGTGTTGCCAACTACCACGTTCTATTCCGCGGCGAAGTCTATTAGTCTCAATCAATTGTCGACTTTGGACCAAAGTTATTTTCCTTCCCTTTTTCGTATTAAATGCGAAGGGCAAAAATAAAACTCAAAAAAAGTTTCGAGTGCATGTGCTGCTTGTAAAATTAACAAATAAAATTTGAAAAACTTGTGTGGACGTGGAAGTCAAATAAAATGTATAAAGATTTGTTCAATTTTATAAATAACTAGCTGACCCGGGCCCGCTCCGCTGCGCCTTCTTTTACTTTATACTGAACAAAAGTTTCCTTGGAATATTTATTTTCGACAATTAAAGATCTTTTAGTGAAATAGCATGCTACGAAAATAGTATATCGCTTGACTAACAGTTTAACAATATAAGTGCCTTTATGTAAATCCCATATGGTCTTTTTTGGATGTAAGGTGATGTCTGATTTAGTGGTGTTTTCGGGGGAGAGGTGGTCCCCAGATATTTGGCCCTGAAAAAATATAAGCCCTATAAAAATATAAATGAGGAGTTTACAGGATGAGGTGTCCCCCAAACACATGGCCCCAAAATAGGTTATCAAATTCGTTTTCTAATCTCAAATACCTTTCATTTGAGCCACATATTGGTATGGTCGAAAAAATTTTTCCCTTTGGGGGTGTTTTGGGAAGGGGGTGATGCCCTAAATACATGGTCCTACATTTGGATATCAAATTCGTATTCTACTTCCAAATATCTTTATTTGAGCCCCATATTGCGATGGTCACTAAAAAATTGCTGATTGTAGGCTATTTTGGTAAAGGGGTAGACCCCCAGAAAATTGGTCCCGAAAGTGGGTATCAATTCTTACTCGACCCCCCAAAACCTTTCATTTAGGCCCCACATTGTCATGGTCAGTAAATATGCCCGATTTAGGGTTGTTTTGGGGAGTGGGGTGGTCCTCCAAACACTAAGCCCTGAAAATATATCAACAACGTGCTCTATTCTCATATATCTATATATCATTTATTTGAACCCCATATTGCCATTGCCCTCAAATCAAATTCGTTTTCTAATCTCATTTAAACTTCTAATTGCTAAAGTCAGCAAATATGTCCGGTTTGGGGTATTGGCCCTAAAAACTATGAATATTTAGTTCCACTCTCTTTAAGACCCAAATTGTCTTAGTGAGCAAATACGTCCTATTTGGGGGTGTTTATGGTGGTGGGACGTCAGAGACAGTTGACCCTTAATGTTGAGATCAGATACGTGGGCTACTCCCACATACCTTTAATTTGAGCCCCATATTTCCATAGTCGGCAAACATGACCGGCTTGGGGGGTGTTTTGAGGGTTGGGCGGCCACTCAGTGATTTGGCCTGGAAAATGAAATCGGATTCGTGGTCCACTATAAAAAAACCCTCTTATTTGATCCTCATATTGCAATAGTCGGCAAATATTTCCTAGTTGGGTGGTGTTGGGGGGGTGGGGTGGCACCATAAAAACTTCCAAAGACCTTTCATTTGAGCCCCATATTGCTATGGTCGTAAATTTGTCCCCATTGGGGGATGTTTTTGATGGGAGGCGGCCCCCCCAACACTTGGTCCCATATTTGGATATCAGATTCTTATTCTACACTCAAATACCTTTTATTTAAGCCCCATATTCAGATGGTCAGTAAATAAGTCGTATTTGGGGGTGTTTTGGGGAAAGGGTGGACCCCCAGAAACGTGGTCCCACATTTGGATATCAGATTCGTATTCTACTCGTAAATACCTTCAATTTAAGTCCCATATTGCTATGGTCGGTAAATACGTCCGATTTAGGGGTGTTTTGGGGGTTGGGGTGGTTCTCTTAGCACTTGGTCCGACAACTGGTTATCAGATACGTTTTCTTATCCTAAATACCTTTCATTTGAGTCCCATGTTGTCGTGACTGGTCTTAATATATGTTTGGTAGGTTTTAGGGTGGGGCAGCCCCCCTAGGTACCCCAACCGAAATTTGGATACCAATTTTTTATTTTTAGCGTACTATATGAGAGCACCCAAAATTTCGCTTAAATCGCACCACCCATCTCCGAGATCTGGCGTTTCTGAAAATTAGGATAAGGGGGAGGGTCCGCCCCCCCCCCCCCCCCCCCCCCCTTCAGATATCAAAAAATGTAGTACCCCATTTTCACCACGGGGTCAATATGTACCATCTGTGAGAATTTCAAGAAAATCGGTTCAGCCGTTTCTGAGTCTATAAGGAACACACAAACAAACAAATCTACAAACAAACACAAGTTGATTTTTGTATATAAGATTGGTTTTAATTTTTTTTAATTCAGGATTTTATTGAACAATATTCAAAGCGAAGCCCTACAGCTTGTCTGCAGGTTGCATAGAAACGACAGAGTTTGATAAAAATATTGTAAATATTATTAAATTTAGGAGCCATTAACTGGTTAGGCTGCGCTTTTTTAAGATACATATATAAATTATTTATATTATATTATAGATATAATTTTTAATAATTTTATTTATTACAATAATTTTTTTTTAACTTTATTGGAGAAAATGTTCCTTAATTTTCTTTTTTCTGTTGTTTCTGCAAATGGAATGGCATGCTATTTAAAGTTGTAGGTACAGTTACCGCTAGAGGATTTTTTTCATAATTATTTGTGTATTTTGTATCCTCCTTTGGCCCTGTGCCTTGTGTTTCGCTGATGATCGAGAGGATTTAAGAAGTTTAAATCGTTTTAGAATTCAATAGATATTGTTGTTTTATATATTCTCTCTGTATTTAATATTTTAAGTTGTCCATATAGATGGTTGCAATATTGAGTAATTTGAGGAAGAGGTTGTGTCGTGTTAGATGACCTTGAATTTAAATTATTTGTTTCTCCATTTGAGTCTTTTGAATCCGCTTCGTTATTTGAGTATTTTTTACTATTTCACAATTTTATCCTGTGTTTTTATGCCCACCACCGAAGGATGGGGGTACATTTATTTTGTCATTCGGTTTGCAACACATCGAAATATCCATTTCCGACCCTATAAAGTATATATATTCCTGATCAGCGTAAAAATCTAATCTAGCCATGTCCATCCGTCTGTCTGTTGAAATCACGCTACAGTCTTTAAAAAAAGAGATATTGAGCTGAAACTTTGCACAGATTCTTTGCACAGGTTAAGTTTGAAAATGGGCTATATCGGACTATATCTTGATATAGCCCCAATATAGACCGATCCACCGATTTAGGGTATTAGGCCTATAAAAGCCACATTTATTATCCGATTTTGCTGAAACTTGGGACAATGAGTTGTATTAGGCCCTTCGACACCCTTCTTCAATTTGGCCCAGATCGGTCCAGATTTGGATATAGCTGTCGTATTGACCGATCTCTCGATTTAAGGTCTTGCACCCATAAAAGGAGCATTTATTGTCCGATTTTTCCATTATTTAGGACTGTGAGTTGCGTTATGCCCCTGGACATTTTTCTGCAATTTGGCCCAGATCGGTGTAGATTTGGATATATAGCTGCCATATAGACCGATCTCTCGATTTAAGGTATTTGGGCCATAAAATGGCGCATTTGTTGTCCGATGTCGCCGAAATTTGCCTTAGGCCCTTCGACATCTTTCTTCAATTTTGCCTAGATCGGATTAGATTTGGATATAAAGGGTGATTTTTTTGAGGTTAGGATATTCATGCATTAGTATTTGACAGATCACGTGGGATTTCAGACATGGTGTCAAAGAGAAAGATGCTCAGTATGCTTTGACATTTCATCATGAATAGACTTACTAACGAGCAACGCTTGCAAATCATTGAATTTTATTACCAAAATCAGTGTTCGGTTCGAAATTTTGACAAATTTTGTTCAGCGATGAGGCTCATTTCTGGTTGAATGGCTACGTAAATAAGCAAAATTGCCGCATTTGGAGTGAAGAGCAACCAGAAGCCGTTCAAGAACTGCCCATGCATCCCGAAAAATGCACTGTTTGGTGTGGTTTGTACGCTGGTGGAATCATTGGACCGTATTTTTTCAAAGATGCTGTTGGACGCAACGTTACGGTGAATGAACACATTTCGAACCGAACACTGATTTTGGTAATAAAATTCAATGATTTGCAAGCGTTGCTCGTTAGTAAGTCTATTCATGATGAAATGTCAAAGCATACTGAGCATCTTTCTCTTTGACACCATGTCTGAAATCCCACGTGATCTGTCAAATACTAATGCATGAAAATCCTAACCTCAAAAAAATCACCCTTTAGCTGTCATATAGACCGATCCCTCGATTTAAGGTTTTGGGACCATAAAGGGCGCATTTATTGTCCGATGTCGCCGAAATTTGGGACAGTGAGTTAAGTTAAGCCCCTTGACATCTGCAATATGGCACAGATCGGTCCTGATTTGGATATAGCTGCCATATAGACCGATCTCTCGGTTTTAGGTTTTGGAGCCTTAAAAGGCGCATTTATTGCCCGATGTCGCCGAAATTTCGGACTGTGAATTGTGTTAGACACTTAGACACCCTCTTTCAATTTGGTTCAGATCGGTGCATTTGTTGTCCGATGTCGCCGAAATTTGGGTCAGTGAGTTGTGTTAGGCCCTTTGATATTCTTCTTCAATATGTCTCAGTTCGGTCCAGATTTGGATATAGCTGTCATATAGACCGATCTCTCGATTTAAGGTTTTGGGGCCATAAAAGGCGCATTTATTGTCCGATTTCGCCGAAATTTGGACAGTGAGTTGTGTTAAGCTCTTCGACATTTTTCTGCAACTTGGCCCAAAACGGTCCAAATTTGGAAATGCTGACATATAGACCGATATCTCGATTTAAAGTTTTGGCCCCATAAAAGACGCATTTATAATCCGATTTCACTGAAATTTGACACTTATGTTAGGACTTATGACTTATGTTAGGCTTTTCGACATCCATGTCGAATATGGTTCAGATCGGTTTATTTTTAGGTATAGCTACTAAAAAGACCAATATTTTGTTATACACAATTGAACAATGACTTGTACTTATTAGTATTTGGTTCAAACCGCCATAAATGACCTACTACGGATGCTAACTGAGGAGGGATTTGAACACGTTTGTCATACAGGCGATGTTATAATACTTCTTAGCGGAAGGATCTGAACCAGCTATGCAGCAGGACCGAAAGGAGCTTATAGATGACATACGACTGTGCTAGGTGTCTCAATGTTAATCCAGAGAAGACTGAAATCTACCTGTTCACGAGAACGACGAAGGTGGGCCAATTTGACGCACCACGTTTCCTCATTAGAAATATTTCGATTTCTGACAAGGTCAAATAGTTAGGAGTAATCTTGGACAGGAAACTTTATTGGAAGTGTCATATTCAGGAGTGTACTGAGGGATCACGGATGTTGGGCACTATGTAGCCGGCCCGAAGGCTCGAAATGGGGCTAGAACCCGAGGATAGTCCACTTGCTCTACAGGAGCGTGATTAGACCAATACTTTCTTAAAGCTCAGTAGTTTGGTGGACTGCAATGGAGAAAAGGTGCAACATGAGGATATTACAATAGGTTCAGAGAACATGGTGTATTGGCATAGGCGGAGTGATGAGGACCATGCCCACTAGGGCACTGTAGACTATTCTAGATATCCGACCCATTGACATACATATTAAGTTTGAGGCAGCCACTGCGGCTATGTGACTTAATGCGATGGGAGAATGGATTGATGATAAGACCAGGTCATATCATCGCGGTGTAATCGAAGAGACGATAAGAAACCCGAATGAATTAGAAGAGGTTTCCGATCGGATACCTGAGATGTCACTTGAGGTCGAGTGTGATACTGCTGCCGTAGGGGCAGTCTAGGAAAGGTATTTGAAGGTACATTTCGATACTTATATAAAAATTTGGGTCAACTACCAGGGGTCGCCCCACACCAAAATTATTCCCCAAATGGGTATGGCCCCAAAGGGACAATATGGGATTTGGGAAATAAATACAAATTTATATTACTTTGAAATTTGGACCATGTCAAAAGGGGCTATAAATACTTAAGAATGTAACGAATCACACCTATAATCTTCAATAATACATCTGCTATAATTTGTTTGTAAAGGAATTACTTCACTTGACCTCCAGTAATGAGCAAAATATTCTGAAGGTAGCGAATCATTGAATATAGCCGTAAGTGTCCTATATAACTCATGGCTACTCAGACTATTCCTCTAAGAATTTACAAACTCATAAAAGCTACAGGGATTATGTTTGGTTGAAAAGAGGGCGCAGATATTAATTCGTCCCATGCCACTATAAATATATACCTAAGCCAGTAATCGGCTTGTTGTGTGCTCTAAATACTAGAAAGTAACTACGAAAAAGAAAATCTAAGTTAGTAATTCCGTGCTACTTTTCTATACTACGCCCTAAATTAGTTCATGGCTTGTATAGGGTCCCTACCTAAGTACCGGTGTCTTGTAGCCGCGATAGCCCAACAATGATGTAAGAAAAGGTTCAACGTCGCATTATCTTCCCCACATGCCCTACACATGCTATCACTTGCCGCACTGAATTTGCATACGTGAGCTCCCAGTCCTATGTGTCCCGTTCATCCTGGCAAGATAATCAGCATAACATATCATATTTTCAGTATTGTACTGAGCTCTCGCTCTCGAAAAATTCTTCTACGCTTCTTCTCCAATCTCTGACACACAGTTTCGTCACTCCATCGGAGTCTTCCCTTTTGCATTTTCTTTAATGGTCGACTTCAAAAGATTTCTTTGCTGGAGCTTTTTCATCCATTCTGACAACATGACCTAGCCAACGCAACTTTTGTATTTTGATTCGTTTAAATACGGTATCGTCGTTATACAGCTCGTGGTTCATACGACGCCTATATTCTCCATTAAGGCAGATTGGTTTAAATACTTTACGAAGAGTTTCTCTCTCAAACACGCCAAGCACCACCTCATCTGCTTTCGCCATGCTTCGGAGCCAAATAACAACACGGAAAGTATCAGTGTCTTGCAAAGTGTAATTTTCGTCTGTCGAGAGATGGCTTTGCTCCTTATCTGTTTGCTTAATCCAAAGCAAAGCATCTGTTAGCCAATATTATCCTTTGTTTTATTTTAAAACTGGTGTCATTTGTTTCGGTTACGGCGGTGTTGAGATATATAAAGCTGCTGATTATCTCAAAGTTGTAGTTTCCAACTTTCTACATTTTCATAATCTGCTCGGGTTTACAGGACTTTATAGGAGTTTATATCATCCACTTTGTCTTATTCCTATTTACTGCCGAACACACTTTCGATGATTCTCTTTCGATATTTTTAAAGGCTGCAATTGCTTTTTCCGGTGTTCAACCCATAAAAATTTTGTCGGCAGCCACAAGAATGTAAATGTGCCATGCCGATTCACACCTGCTTCTCGTCTTCTCCAGCAGCATATTAAATAGATCACACGATCAGAGAGGTTCTTTCCTATGTTTGGTATTGAACGGTTCAGAGATGTACTTTAATATTTTAACTGATGAGCGTGTATCAGTTTTTGAGGAATAGCAAACTCGGACGTGGTTTGAAATACCTTTGAACGTATAAGGATGTCAAGAGCGGTTTTGTAGTCAACGAAATATAAATATGAAAATAAATATCTAGTCTATGGTGGATTAACCAGGTCTAGAGTCACACTGATAGGACCCAATTATTTCGTTAACTTAAGACTTTAATCTTTCACACAGTACGCTCGATAGTATCTTGTCCACCCAGAATTTTCGTTAATACAGATATTGTTAAATTGACATATACTTATTTTCATCTGGTTTAGCTACACAATAATTAATTATATTCCACTGAGAAATTTTGTTCTGAAACTGAACTGAACAAATCCCTAAGACTGAACAAATTCCTAGGAATATACTAGTGATAAATTGGTCGAGGGCTTATAAAGAGCGAGCAAAATTCCGAATAGAAATATTTTTTTTCGAATATTGTGACAAAATTAATGCCTTGAAGTTTCGACTCAGAGTTATTGTAAATTTTGCATAAATACTTTGCTTAACTTTTGCATAAATACTTCTAAGTGACAATGCATAAATTCTTCTAAGTGACAAACTCGAACCAAACTTCAAATAGACTTCTTCAGCCCCAAGAAGGCGTAAATCTTATCTTATCTTATCTTATTAGACAGTGTCCTGCGGAGGTAGACAAAGTTGGAACAGGAACGAAGGAAGCGCGCACGGTCCCTGGGTCTTCATGGAGGGCTGTGACTTCCAAAAGGAGGCCACAGCTATCATGGAAGGGGAGAATGGTAAGGAGCCGCCCTCTCAGCGCAGAGTGGCAAGGAAGCACAACAGAGATGAGCTGAATTATGCAGTCATAAATATCGGCGGTGCATCCGCTAGCATTCCACCAGATCATCGGTCCCATGTGGAGGATCTGGTTAACGATCGAATTTTTGAACATACAAATGATGAGCTGCGAGTTTAGAGGGGACATCTTTACGCTGCGTTTTGCGTCGGCGGAATGTATTGATACCGTCAAACAGCCTGTCAGAGGTATTCACGCTCCCTGGGAGTGCGCAAAGCTCGACCTGGTGAGAAAGATGGATATCCCCCATCCCACGAGGGCTACGGTCTTCATCAAGGGATGAGGCTGTAAATTTGTGACGAAACGCATGCTGGGAGTCTTGGGCAAGCAAAACGAAGGTTTGGTCGCAGAGAATTGGGTGGTCTTCCACAGGGCGGAGAAGGAGGAAGAAACTCTCTTTTTGTGGTTGGCATTGATCAAGTCTCCGTGACTAGTTTGGCTAAGACTAAAGAAATGGCGCACTACGGGAGCAATGCTGTCTTTTTCAAGATTGGGAAGACTAGGATAGGCAGAAATTTTTATTTATTTATTCGGGCTGTGCGGCGGCAGGTGACTCAACATCGCCCAACAAACAGGGGGCCGACAACGAGACAATCACAGCATCTCTCAATGTTGGAGAGACTAGGAGAAGCAAAGATCCTAATACTAAAATATCAGGCAGCGCAGTGGCGAGACACCTAACACAGCCTAAAAAAAGAAACCCGACGACGGACCCATCACCGACTTAAAGATTCGGAATAGGTAAAGATCCTAATATTGAAACATTAGGCAGCGCAGCGACAGGAGACTCAATGCAACCCAACGAACAGGGAAACTATGATGGTACCATCACCTACTGCCAAGAAGCTCATTTACTTACGATTCGGAATCTAAGATAGGCAAAGATCCTAGTAATGAAACATCAGGCAGTACAGGGAATGGAAACCCAAAACAGCTTAACGAGCAGGGACCCGACGATGGAACCATTACCGACTTTATAAAGTGTCGGAAGACTAGAAGACTGTTCTTTGCCTAACATAAAACAATGACATCAGGCAGTGCAGTGACAGGAAAATCAATGCAGTCTAAAGAACAGGGAGAAGACGATGAGATCATTACCTACTCGCAAGATGCCCATTTACTGGAGGACCAATGATTGAGGTAATCCAGATAAACCTCCACGGGCGAGACTGCAACACACGCTCTGATGGAGAAAATCAGCTAGGGCAAGATTCATATTGCCTTAATTCAGTAGCCATGGACGACCCGGAACAAAGTTTCTGGACTGCACCATATGAACTACCAATTATTCTATGCCAACACTGGTACTCGGCCGAGGACCTGCGTTATTTGTCATAAAAATTTGAAATATATATTTTTCCCAGAGTTATTAACGTCGGATGCAAAAGTGGTGAGCTGCAGCGACTGTTGAGGACTGAACAGGACAAAAAGGAAACGAGGTACTAATAGAGGGTGCGATGCGAACTCTTACCACATTTCGTGGGGTAGTACCACGGGGCCAAGCCCTGGCAGAGTTCTTGAATACCAATAACTTGAATATTAATAACACTTAATATTGGTAACACCGCTTCCTTTGTTAATATGATTAGGGAGGGGGTATTAGATGTGACGACATGTTCGGAAAATCTAATCGATGAGGTTCAGGATTGGGGGGTCTCCATGAAACACTCTTTCTCTGACCATCACTACATTAGGCTTACAATGGCACGGCCAGCGCCGAATCCACTTAGCTTCCGGAATAAGTTTAAAACCAACTGGACAAAATTCGGAATACTACTCAGAAGAAGACTTGGGCAAGATAATTTAGATTGTCCAAGCATAGAAGACATTGGCGGAAATGTCAACAGGATTACTACTGCACTGGTGGGGTCCTTTGAAGATAGTTGTCCTCTTCATGAACGGAAATCAGTCCAAGAAAACCCCTGAATGACCGGGGAGATTCGCAATATTGGGGAAGAGGTCCGAAGACTTTTTAACAGAGCTTGTCGTAAAAAATCGGAAGTTTATTGGGATGTGTATTACACACAGCGCCAAGAAATACAATAAGATTACCAGAGCGGCAAAATGTACCTCCTGGAAGCTTTTCTGCGAATAGGTCGATAGCGTTAATGACGCCGCCAAAGATAAAAAAGTTTCTTCCAAAAACCCATGTGCAAACTGAAACTTTAGTAGACGACACGGGAGTGAGAGCAGAGACAACGGAGGTCATGTTGAGGCTTTTGATGAAAACCCATTTTCCATATGATACGAAGGAACTCACGGAGACACCTGAATCTTGGAATAATGACGTTGATCGAAGGCTTATAATTACGGAATTTATGGTGAAGGAATCCTTGAGGAGCTTCAAACCATTTAAGTCACCCGGACCTGATGGAATATTTCCGGCATTACTACAAAAGGAGGGCGACATTATGGCACCTCATCTGGCCAATATTTTCACAGAGTGCTTAGGACTTGCATATACTCCGAAAGATTTGCAGGAGGAAAGGGCGGTATTTTTACCCAAGCCCGGCAAGGCAAATTATTCGACACCAAAGGCCTACAGACGCATAAGCCTTTAGTCCTTTCTACTCAATACCATGGAACGTATTGTGGACACCATGGTAAAGAGTATTACATTCAGCGAACTGCACATCCAGCGAACTGCTCAAGTACAAACAGCATGCCTATATCAAGGGAAGGTCAGTGAACACTGCCCTGCTCGAGGTTGTACATAAAATAGAAGAATATTTCGATGCCAAAACGTACACACTGGCGATATGCATTGACAGCGAGGGGGCTTTTAACAATGTGCGGAGCAACACACCGATCCAATCCTTAGCCCAGTACTCGGTCCTAAGAGATTGGATAAACCATATGCTAAGGAACAGGTGGGTAAATTGTGTGTCCCATGGCATAAATATAAGGAATAAAGTGGCTCACGGCACGCCACAGAGGGACATTTTATCCCCACTCATATGGGTGACCACCATAAATGACCTATTACGGATGCTGACTGAGGAGAGATTTGAACCCGTCTGCTAAGCAGGCGATGTTAAAATACTTCCGAACGAGCTACCCAGAAGGACCGAAAGGGTATTGCATATACCATATGACTAGGCTATACCCAAACGTTTTCTCAATAAGACGATTTCGATATCTGACAAGGTCAAATACTTAGGTGTGATATTGGACAGGAAACTGAATTGAAAGTGCCACATTCAGGAGCGCACTGAGAAGGCTCACAGATGTTGGGACGGTAAGGTCACGAACCGGGTTGCAGTGTAAGAAGGAGTTTAACGCTTTCTCTGAGGATGGCAAAATCTGCATCGCTTGGTGCCGGGCCATAACGGAGTAAGGGGAAATGAAAGGGCAGACGATTTGGCGGTGAAGGCCAGAGGACTGCCGTCGATAAGCTTGGTTAATCCGAAGCCTTTCGCGTCGACGCAGATCGCGTTAAGGGAGTGGGCGACGAATGCGCATGCAACATTGTGGAACAGGGAAATGGTCGGTAGGACGGCGAAAATCCTATGGGGGATCCAGATCGTGAGAAGACGAGGCTATTACTGAAAGGAAGCAAGAAGGAGATCAGTTTGGCTATTGGTAACATAACGGGACACATAGGCCTACGAGCTCACTTATGTAAAATCGGTGCGGCAAGTGATAGCATGTGTAGGGCATGCGGGGAAGACGATGAGACGTTGGAGCATTTCCTTTGTAATTGCCCGGCTTTCGCGTCTAACAGATACAGGCACTTAGGTGGAGATAAAATACCAGACATGAACCAACTTAGGGGAGTGGTATTGAAAACAATTAAGGATTTTGTAATAGCATGGAATTCCTTACTTAAAATTTTCTTTTTGAAAGTTACTTTAAAGTTTTTAGAGCGCACAACAAGCCGATTACTGGGTTATTATGTCCATAGTGGCATGGGGCGGATTAATATCTCCACCCTCTTTTCAACCTAACCTAGGGCAAAATGTACACAAAGACTTCTGTTAAGACTTCCAAACTATAAAAATCGATCTCTACATTTGAACTGTTGAGTTTACTTATAAATTCATTTAGCTCATAAATTCATTGGCATAATCTGCTTTTATTTTTTAATTTAGAACTTATTGATTCAATGAATTTTTGTTCTAAAATAAATTACCGTTTTGGTATATTTGTTCAAATGAATATCAATTTCGGTACAAGGAAATGATATTAAATATGCCATTCGCCCTAAAGATCTGCAAATCTTTTATTCAAGTAATCAACTATTTCTGCTGCGAGGAATTCTAGCCCGAATATATTAGATAACTTGCAAATCCGAATCTGTATTCGGACATTAATTAGGCTTAGGCGAGTTATACGATCAACTTTGACGACTTTCGCGTCTTGATTATTGACTTTTCTAAAAAGGAAATTCGGTTCTTGATTCCTTTGGTGAAACTAAATTCAAGAATCATAAAGAAATAAGTGTTGTGCAAGGCACTAGGCGCAAGAGAAACGAGACCTTTTTGTGATTTAGCCTACCCATTGATTTAATTTTTAGAAGAAGGTATACGAAAATAAAAAAGAAATTGAATACAACGATAATTTCAAGCTATGCCAATGTTCCATTTCTTTCTTCTTCCTGCGGAAGAGACGTTTCTCCTCTCTCCTTTTCTTCCGATACCTAGCCTTCGCCTACCGCGTTGCTACTGACTGCAATGCTGCCCATGGGTTCCTTTTGGGAGGCTTTTGGTACCCAAGTTGGATGTTGCGACTCTCTCCATGGAGTGAGCAATTGCGCGTTTGAAATTGCGCTGCTATACTATCGGGACGAGAGCGATTTTTTCAATCAATTGGGCCAGCCGAGCAGAGTATGCTGTTGCCAACTGTTGTGCTTGCTGCTTTCCGATGTCCATCTTTCGTGCAGAGTCAGAGCATACTTTTCTCGCCACATTAAGACGAGTGCGAACCTTTGCTGCAACTAAGTAATGATCAGAATCGATGTTGACCCCTAGAATCGATCGTACATCTAACACGCTGATTGAATGCCTTCCATCTATTATAACATGATCTATTTGGTTTCTCGTATGAATCCTTCGATGTTAGTATGTGGTGTTGCCAACTACCACGTTCTATTCCGCGGCGAAGTCTATTAGTCTCAATCAATTGTCGACTTTGGACCAAAGTTATTTTCCTTCCCTTTTTCGTATTAAATGCGAAGGGCAAAAATAAAACTCAAAAAAAGTTTCGAGTGCATGTGCTGCTTGTAAAATTAACAAATAAAATTTGAAAAACTTGTGTGGACGTGGAAGTCAAATAAAATGTATAAAGATTTGTTCAATTTTATAAATAACTAGCTGACCCGGGCCCGCTCCGCTGCGCCTTCTTTTACTTTATACTGAACAAAAGTTTCCTTGGAATATTTATTTTCGACAATTAAAGATCTTTTAGTGAAATAGCATGCTACGAAAATAGTATATCGCTTGACTAACAGTTTAACAATATAAGTGCCTTTATGTAAATCCCATATGGTCTTTTTTGGATGTAAGGTGATGTCTGATTTAGTGGTGTTTTCGGGGGAGAGGTGGTCCCCAGATATTTGGCCCTGAAAAAATATAAGCCCTATAAAAATATAAATGAGGAGTTTACAGGATGAGGTGTCCCCCAAACACATGGCCCCAAAATAGGTTATCAAATTCGTATTCTACTTCCAAATATCTTTATTTGAGCCCCATATTGCGATGGTCACTAAAAAATTGCTGATTGTAGGCTATTTTGGTAAAGGGGTAGACCCCCAGAAAATTGGTCCCGAAAGTGGGTATCAATTCTTACTCGACCCCCCAAAACCTTTCATTTAGGCCCCACATTGTCATGGTCAGTAAATATGCCCGATTTAGGGTTGTTTTGGGGAGTGGGGTGGTCCTCCAAACACTAAGCCCTGAAAATATATCAACAACGTGCTCTATTCTCATATATCTATATATCATTTATTTGAACCCCATATTGCCATTGCCCTCAAATCAAATTCGTTTTCTAATCTCATTTAAACTTCTAATTGCTAAAGTCAGCAAATATGTCCGGTTTGGGGTATTGGCCCTAAAAACTATGAATATTTAGTTCCACTCTCTTTAAGACCCAAATTGTCTTAGTGAGCAAATACGTCCTATTTGGGGGTGTTTATGGTGGTGGGACGTCAGAGACAGTTGACCCTTAATGTTGAGATCAGATACGTGGGCTACTCCCACATACCTTTAATTTGAGCCCCATATTTCCATAGTCGGCAAACATGACCGGCTTGGGGGGTGTTTTGAGGGTTGGGCGGCCACTCAGTGATTTGGCCTGGAAAATGAAATCGGATTCGTGGTCCACTATAAAAAAACCCTCTTATTTGATCCTCATATTGCAATAGTCGGCAAATATTTCCTAGTTGGGTGGTGTTGGGGGGGTGGGGTGGCACCATAAAAACTTCCAAAGACCTTTCATTTGAGCCCCATATTGCTATGGTCGTAAATTTGTCCCCATTGGGGGATGTTTTTGATGGGAGGCGGCCCCCCCAACACTTGGTCCCATATTTGGATATCAGATTCTTATTCTACACTCAAATACCTTTTATTTAAGCCCCATATTCAGATGGTCAGTAAATAAGTCGTATTTGGGGGTGTTTTGGGGAAAGGGTGGACCCCCAGAAACGTGGTCCCACATTTGGATATCAGATTCGTATTCTACTCGTAAATACCTTCAATTTAAGTCCCATATTGCTATGGTCGGTAAATACGTCCGATTTAGGGGTGTTTTGGGGGTTGGGGTGGTTCTCTTAGCACTTGGTCCGACAACTGGTTATCAGATACGTTTTCTTATCCTAAATACCTTTCATTTGAGTCCCATGTTGTCGTGACTGGTCTTAATATATGTTTGGTAGGTTTTAGGGTGGGGCAGCCCCCCTAGGTACCCCAACCGAAATTTGGATACCAATTTTTTATTTTTAGCGTACTATATGAGAGCACCCAAAATTTCGCTTAAATCGCACCACCCATCTCCGAGATCTGGCGTTTCTGAAAATTAGGATAAGGGGGAGGGTCCGCCCTCCCCCCCCCCCCCCCCCCCCCTTCAGATATCAAAAAATGTAGTACCCCATTTTCACCACGGGGTCAATATGTACCATCTGTGAGAATTTCAAGAAAATCGGTTCAGCCGTTTCTGAGTCTATAAGGAACACACAAACAAACAAATCTACAAACAAACACAAGTTGATTTTTGTATATAAGATTGGTTTTAATTTTTTTTAATTCAGGATTTTATTGAACAATATTCAAAGCGAAGCCCTACAGCTTGTCTGCAGGTTGCATAGAAACGACAGAGTTTGATAAAAATATTGTAAATATTATTAAATTTAGGAGCCATTAACTGGTTAGGCTGCGCTTTTTTAAGATACATATATAAATTATTTATATTATATTATAGATATAATTTTTAATAATTTTATTTATTACAATAATTTTTTTTTAACTTTATTGGAGAAAATGTTCCTTAATTTTCTTTTTTCTGTTGTTTCTGCAAATGGAATGGCATGCTATTTAAAGTTGTAGGTACAGTTACCGCTAGAGGATTTTTTTCATAATTATTTGTGTATTTTGTATCCTCCTTTGGCCCTGTGCCTTGTGTTTCGCTGATGATCGAGAGGATTTAAGAAGTTTAAATCGTTTTAGAATTCAATAGATATTGTTGTTTTATATATTCTCTCTGTATTTAATATTTTAAGTTGTCCATATAGATGGTTGCAATATTGAGGAATTTGAGGAAGAGGTTGTGTCGTGTTAGATGACCTTGAATTTAAATTATTTGTTTCTCCATTTGAGTCTTTTGAATCCGCTTCGTTATTTGAGTATTTTTTACTATTTCACAATTTTATCCTGTGTTTTTATGCCCACCACCGAAGGATGGGGGTACATTTATTTTGTCATTCGGTTTGCAACACATCGAAATATCCATTTCCGACCCTATAAAGTATATATATTCCTGATCAGCGTAAAAATCTAATCTAGCCATGTCCATCCGTCTGTCTGTTGAAATCACGCTACAGTCTTTAAAAAAAGAGATATTGAGCTGAAACTTTGCACAGATTCTTTGCACAGGTTAAGTTTGAAAATGGGCTATATCGGACTATATCTTGATATAGCCCCAATATAGACCGATCCACCGATTTAGGGTATTAGGCCTATAAAAGCCACATTTATTATCCGATTTTGCTGAAACTTGGGACAATGAGTTGTATTAGGCCCTTCGACACCCTTCTTCAATTTGGCCCAGATCGGTCCAGATTTGGATATAGCTGTCGTATTGACCGATCTCTCGATTTAAGGTCTTGCACCCATAAAAGGAGCATTTATTGTCCGATTTTTCCATTATTTAGGACTGTGAGTTGCGTTATGCCCCTGGACATTTTTCTGCAATTTGGCCCAGATCGGTGTAGATTTGGATATATAGCTGCCATATAGACCGATCTCTCGATTTAAGGTATTTGGGCCATAAAATGGCGCATTTGTTGTCCGATGTCGCCGAAATTTGCCTTAGGCCCTTCGACATCTTTCTTCAATTTTGCCTAGATCGGATTAGATTTGGATATAAAGGGTGATTTTTTTGAGGTTAGGATTTTCATGCATTAGTATTTGACAGATCACGTGGGATTTCAGACATGGTGTCAAAGAGAAAGATGCTCAGTATGCTTTGACATTTCATCATGAATAGACTTACTAACGAGCAACGCTTGCAAATCATCGAATTTTATTACCAAAATCAGTGTTCGGTTCGAAATTTTGACAAATTTTGTTCAGCGATGAGGCTCATTTCTGGTTGAATGGCTACGTAAATAAGCAAAATTGCCGCATTTGGAGTGAAGAGCAACCAGAAGCCGTTCAAGAACTGCCCATGCATCCCGAAAAATGCACTGTTTGGTGTGGTTTGTACGCTGGTGGAATCATTGGACCGTATTTTTTCAAAGATGCTGTTGGACGCAACGTTACGGTGAATGAACACATTTCGAACCGAACACTGATTTTGGTAATAAAATTCAATGATTTGCAAGCGTTGCTCGTTAGTAAGTCTATTCATGATGAAATGTCAAAGCATACTGAGCATCTTTCTCTTTGACACCATGTCTGAAATCCCACGTGATCTGTCAAATACTAATGCATGAAAATCCTAACCTCAAAAAAATCACCCTTTAGCTGTCATATAGACCGATCCCTCGATTTAAGGTTTTGGGGCCATAAAGGGCGCATTTATTGTCCGATGTCGCCGAAATTTGGGACAGTGAGTTAAGTTAAGCCCCTTGACATCTGCAATATGGCACAGATCGGTCCTGATTTGGATATAGCTGCCATATAGACCGATCTCTCGGTTTTAGGTTTTGGAGCCTTAAAAGGCGCATTTATTGCCCGATGTCGCCGAAATTTCGGACTGTGAATTGTGTTAGACACTTAGACACCCTCTTTCAATTTGGTTCAGATCGGTGCATTTGTTGTCCGATGTCGCCGAAATTTGGGTCAGTGAGTTGTGTTAGGCCCTTTGATATTCTTCTTCAATATGTCTCAGTTCGGTCCAGATTTGGATATAGCTGTCATATAGACCGATCTCTCGATTTAAGGTTTTGGGGCCATAAAAGGCGCATTTATTGTCCGATTTCGCCGAAATTTGGACAGTGAGTTGTGTTAAGCTCTTCGACATTTTTCTGCAACTTGGCCCAAAACGGTCCAAATTTGGAAATGCTGACATATAGACCGATATCTCGATTTAAAGTTTTGGCCCCATAAAAGACGCATTTATAATCCGATTTCACTGAAATTTGACACTTATGTTAGGACTTATGACTTATGTTAGGCTTTTCGACATCCATGTCGAATATGGTTCAGATCGGTTTATTTTTAGGTATAGCTACTAAAAAGACCAATATTTTGTTATACACAATTGAACAATGACTTGTACTTATTAGTATTTGGTTCAAACCGGAACATATTTCGATATAGCTGCCATGGAGCGTAAGGTATGTATTTTTCACCGGATTTGGACGAAAGTTGGTTTACATATATACCCGGGCGAACTTAACGCCTTTTTACTTGTTTGAAGTAGTCTGCAGGTAGTTGATCTATCCCATGCCGTTATACCATGCCTAATATAAGACTTTACAGTTGAAAAATGCGCCTGCCTTAGTACAAAATAAGGTGAGCATTTGTTGAAGTGGTACAGCGAAAAGGTGACTTACCATAGTTTTTTGTGGACGTGTTCAATGTGATCCTTCCGCTTAAAACGCTGGATACACTTATAGGTATTTGTATGTTTCCACAAGTTCTATACGTCTTGTACATTTTTCTGAATAGCAGTTTTGGATTAAAAGATGTATACAGTCTGTGTTGTGGTAAATGAATTGTATATCTACATGCGGGTTGTATCTTGATTTGAAATGCACAACTTTAGTTTTCTGTGCATTTATGATAAAGCCTCTATCGTGGCATCATTTAGAAATTACATTAAATTCGCCTTGCATTTCATTAACTGATGTATCAAGCATTTATTTGACACAACTTTTGCAGTGTCGTCTGCGTATAAAAGGCTGCGCTGTTTCTCAGTTGACGTAACAAATCATTTGAGTATATTATGTATATATAAGACTAGCCGAACCGGGCCCGCTCCGCTGGGTCTTCTTTAACTCTCTAATATATTTTTAGGGTGGGGACACTTCGCCCTGGATGCGGATATCGAATACGTGCCATTGTAGCCTATGACGCTGAATGCGTCGAATCCTAGCGAGAATATCGGATAAAACGGTGTTTATCCCCTCTTAATGTTGGCGACATTTGCGAGGTATAATGCCATGCATGGCCATTTAAAAAGTTTTCCCCAAAGAGGTGTCGCAGTGCGGGACCCCGTTCGGACTTGGCTATAAAAAAAGATCCCTTATCATTGAGTTTAAACTTCAATCGGAAAGCACTCATTGATGTGTGAGAATTTGCCCGTTCTCGGTTCCTGGTGGTAATGTTCTTCCTGAGGGTAATGTTCTCATTAGGGGAGGGATTGCACCTCAGACATTTCGACTCAAATATGGATATCAAATTCGTGCTGCACTACCTAAATCCCTTTCATTTGAGCCCCATATTTCCATGGCCGGTCAATATGAACCGTTTGGGGGGTGTTTTGGGGCTGGGGCGGCCACCGGCACTTTGTACTGAAAGCGCCACCTAGACTTGAACGCAAATTTTAATGTCATATTCGTAATCTACTCCCTAATACCTTTCATTTGAGTCCCATATAGCCATGGTCGGCTAATATGCCTATTTTAGGCGTTTTTGTGGGGTGGGGTGACCCCCTATACTTCGACATGAATTTGTATGCCAGATTTGTTATCTACTCCTGCTTACTTTTCATTTGATACCCATATTCACCCATATCGGGAAAAATATGTGGAATTTTTATTCCCATGAGATCTGAATTCCCCTCGAAAGGGATTTTACAATCTTTAAACTCCCGCGAAATGTTTGTTCCCTTCTTTAATCAGCTGGTACAGTTTGGTAAGGCTATCAGTGCATATTGAATGAAAGTCAAATACAATAAAAAATGTACATTGAATTAAAAAGAGAAAATGTTGAGAATATTGTTGCTTCAGGAGGAAGGAAGGAGGAAGCGTATCATCCGCAGACGTGTGCAAGATGCATCTAACCCCTTGGAGTTACCCCATACATTGTAAGTTACCTAAATGCATTAAAAAGTGTTTGCTTCTAAATAAACTTTGTTGTAGATTCACCCAGCACTATAGATTAAGTAAAGATGCTTTTAAGTATATTCTGGAGGAGCTCGAGGAAAATCTGCGCCATCAAAAACATCGTCCGGAATTCCAAAAATTTTAAAATTATGTGCCTGTTTGCGATTCTTTGCAGAGGGTGGGTACCAGAAAGGAGTAGGCAGAGATTACGAAGTTGGAATGGCGCAGTCAACGTTCAGCGAAGTGCTCACACAAGTTTTAAATGTAATAGAGCGAACTTTATGCTGTAAGTGGATCACCTTTCCGACCGAGGAAGAGAGTCGAGTGACAGCGCAAGATTTCTATCGTTTGGAATACCAGGCGTTGTGGGATGTATTGATGGCACTCACATCAATATAATAGGTCCAATGGAAATAAACACTTATACTTCAACCGGAAAGGACACTATAGCCTAAATACCACACTTGCAAGTTTTCTTTTTTCTTTTTGTGTTTATAATACAAATAGAATTGGTGTATAGATAGGTGATAGCAGCATGAATATAACATTTATTGATGCTACACATCATGGAGAGTGTCATGATTCTTTTATATGGAATACGAGCGCTTACTATACTGTCATGGAGCAAAATTATAGAGCTAATGCATTTGTATTATATTTTCTAGGAAATTGTGGATATCATCTACAGCCGTGGTTGTTGACTCCTTATAGGACACTGGAATCGGGCTCTGTACAACAAAAATTTAACGATATCCATTCCAAATGTAGGAATATAAAAGAACGGGCAAATGGTGTTCTAAAAGGCAGATTGAGGTGTTTACTTGGTGCTAGGTAAACGCATTATGACCCAAAAAAAAAAAGCAATTAAAATCATTAATGTGTGCGTAGCATTGCACATGGTTGCATATAAGTGTGAATTCTATAATGAACTCTTTTTTGAAAATGAATAAAATGTTGTCGATCAAGAAATACCTACATCATCTGCATCAGATAAATACCTAGCCATTGCTTGAAAAATTCGTGACAATGTCGCCAGCTCTCTATGAATATCAACCATTTAAAACTTATACTTAAACAATTAAACAAATGTAATTTAGTTCATTTATATATTTTATTAATAACTAACTGACCCGGGCCCGCTCCGCTGCGCCTTCTTTTACTTTGAATGGAACAAAATTGCGATGGTTAGTAAAAAATTGCTATTTGTGGGGTATTTTGGGAAAGGGGTAGACCCCCAGAAAATTGGTCCCGAAAGTGGGTATCGATTCTTGCTCTACCCCCCAATACCCTTCATTTAAGCCCCACATTGTTATAGTCGGTAAATATGCCCGATTTAGGGGTGTTTTGGGGAGTGGGGTGGTCCCCCAGATTCTGAGCCCTGAAAGTATATCAGCAACGTGCTCTATTTTCATATATCTATATATCATTTATTTGAACCCCATATTGCCATCGCCCTCAAAATTGGATATCAAATTCGTTTTCTAATCTCATTTAAACTCCTTATTGCAAAAGTCAGCAAATATGTCCGGTTTGGGGTATTGGCCCTAAAAACTATGAATATTTAGTTCCACTGGTGGGACGTCCGCTAGACAGTTGGCCCCTTATGTTGATATCAGATATGTAGTCTACTCCCACATACCTTTAATTTGAGTCCCATATTGGGGGGTGTTTTGAGGAATGGGCGGCCACTCAGTGAGTAGGCCTTGAAAAAATATATAGGTTTCGTGTTCCACTCTAAAAACCCTGTTATTTGAGCCTCATATTGCAATAGTCAGCAAATACTTCCTAGTTGGGTGGTGCTGGGGGGGTGGGGTGGCCCCATAAACACTTTTCCCGAATATTGATATCAGATTCATGCTTTACTTCCAAAGACCTTTCATTTGAGCCCCATATTGCTTTGGTCGTAAATTTGTCCCCATTGGGGGATGTTTTTGGGGAGAGGCGGCCCCCCAAAGACTTGGTCCCATATTTTGATATCAGATTCGAATTGTACACTCAAATACCTTTTATTTAAGCCCCATATTCCCACGGTCAGTCAATAAGTCCTGTTTGGGGGTGTTTTGGGTGTGTTTTTGTTTTCATTTGAGTCCCATATAGTCGTGAATGGTGTAAATATATGTTTGGTAGGTTTTAGGGTGGGGCAGCCCCCCTAGGTACCCCATCCGAAATTTGGATACCAAATTTTTAATTTTAGGGTACTATAAGAGAGCACACAAAATTTCGCTTAAATCGCACCACCCATCTCCGAGATCGGGCGTTTCTGAAAATTAGGGTAGGGTGGAGGGTCCGCCCCCCCTCAGATATCAAAAAATGTAGTACCCTATTTTCACCACGGGGTCAATATGTACCATCTGTGAAAATTTCAAGAACATCGGTTTAGCCGTTTCTGAGTCTATAAGGAACACACAAACATACAAACAAACAAACAAACACAAATTGATTTTTATATATAAGATTAATTAATAAAAACCACTTACAAATGTAATAATAAAACAAGATCAAATGAGATCAACTTAAGACTATTCCAAAATTCTGTCATTACGTCTTTTTAAATTTTGACAAAGCCACACGCAATTGTGCTGTTATTTTGCATTTTGTTGAGCAAAATCTCGTGTTGATTATTGTTCACACTTCGGCTCCTAAAAATTTTAAATAAGGTATTATTGTTCTAATAAAACCACTCAAATACTTACATGTTTAAAGCAACTCCCCAGCAAAAACGATGTGAACAAATTTATGGAAAAAATTAAATATTTGTTGGGTAATCCCAAGTTTACGATAAGGGAATTTTTTGTTTGATGTGAATGGGTTATCATTCCCCTTTGAATTATCACAAAAAGGAAAAACATTTCATGGGAAAATTTGTTAACGGTTGCAAATTTGCGGAATGGGAAAATATTTCGAGGGAAAAAACTTTCACGAAAGGGATGATTATCCTTATCGGTTCACTTTTTGTAGTGTTTTTTGGGTGGTGTTTTTTAGGGTAACGGTGGAGGGTCCGCCCCCTTCCGTTATTAATAAATTGTAAAGCTTATTCCTACTTCCTGACCATATTCGTAATCTACTCCCGAATACCTTTCATTTGAGTCCCATATTAAGATGATCGTCAAATAAACCTATTTTAAGGGGTTTTCAGGCTGAGGCGGTCGTCAGGTACTTGGACCCAACTTTTAATATGAAATTCGTACTGCACTCTTAAATACCTTTCATTTGAATCCCATATTGTCGCGATCGGTCCACTTTTATTTTTGGGTAGTACTTTTGAGGTAAGGGGGACGGTTCGCCCCCTCCAGATATCAAAAAATTATATAGCCTATGCTTCCTTTCAGGCCAAACTACACAATCTGTGAAAATTTCAAGATAATCGGTTGAGCCGTTTTTGAGTCTATACAGATCAAACAAACCGACAAACAAACAAACACAAATTGAATTTTATATATAAGATTGGTCCCAGTTTAGATCCTTGGGGAACCCCATAGCTTATTTGCATGGTTTCACTGATATTATTTTCTGTTTTTACCCTGAAAGTCCTACATGTCAGGTAATTTTTAAAACATTCCAGGGATTCTGCACTTATTCCAATTCTCTGAAGCGTGTCAACAAGTTTATCATGGGATAAGGCGTCAAAAGCCTTGCTGAAATCTATAAATAGGGCAATACAATGAGTATGTTTGTCATGTTGTTGGTTGATATGGTCAGAAAAGAATCCAAGCAGTTCTTTCCTTTTTGGAAACCATATTGTCTTTAATTGGTGACATTATATTTTTTAATGAAATTGTTTAACCTCGTTACCACTATATCATCCATGACTTTTTCCATTACTGAGAGTTTAGATATTGGCCTGTAGTTATTATAATCTGTTTTACAACCACCTTTTTATATAGGACGGATGACTGACATTTTTAAAATGTTTCATTTTGTCCACAATACGTTCCATGGTTTAGAAGAAAGGACGTAAGGCTTATGAGTCTGTAGGCCTTTGGTGTCGTATAACTTGCTTTGCCGGGCTTAGGTATAAACACCACCCTTGCCTCCTGCCAGGCTTTCGCAGAATATGCAAGTCCTAGGCACTCTGTGAAAAATTTGGCCAGATAGTCTGCCGCTTTCTGTAGTAACGCCGGAAATATTCTTTCAGGTCCGGATGACTTAAATGGTTTAAAGCTCCTCAAGGATTCCTTTGCCATAAATTCCGTAATTATAAACCTTCGATCAACGTCATTATTCCAAGATTCCGGTGTCTCCGTGAGTCCCTTCGTATCTTGTGGAAAATTTGTTTTCATCAAAAGCCTCAACATGTCCTCCGTTGTCTCTGCTCTCACTCCCATGTCGTCTACTAAAGTTTCAGTTTGGACATGGGTTTTTTAGAGAAACTTTTTTATCTTAGCGGCATCATTAACGCTATCGATCTGTTCGCAGAAGAGCTTCCAGGAGGCACGTTTTGCCGCTCTTGTAATCTCATTGAAGTCCTTGTGCCCAATAAACTTCCGTTTTTTTACGACGTGCTCTATTAAAAAGTCTGCGGACCTCTTTCCCAATATTGTGAATATCCCCGATCATTTAGGGTTTTTCTTGGACTGATTTTCTTTCCCGAAGAGGTCAACTACCTTCGAAGGTCCCCAACAGTGCAGTAGTAATCCTGTTGACATTTTCGACAATGTTTTCTATGCTTGGACAATCTAAATTATCTTGCCCAAGTCTTCTTCTAACTTATTCCGGAAGCTTAGTGGATTCGGCGCTGGTCGTGCCATTCTAAACCTAATGTAGCGATGGTCAGAGAAAGAGTGTTCCGTGTAGACCCTCCAATCCTGAACCTCATCGATTAGATTTTCCGAACATATCGCCACATCTAATACCTCCTCCCTAATTCTAATAACAAAAGTAGCGGTGTTGCCAATATTAAGCGTTATTAGGTCGTTAGTATTCAAAAACTCTGCCAGGGCTTGGCCCCGCTTATTAGTGTTGGTATTACCCCACGAAATCTGGTAAGAGTTCGCATCGCACCCTATTAGTACCTCGTTTCCTGTCTGTCCTGTTCTGTCCTCACCTGCCGTTGCAGCTCCGACGTGGGTGGCGGTGTCGGAGAGTTTAAAGGCAGATAAAGTGATGCCAGGTATGCTCCACCGTTTCCATGTCTCCGCACTGTAGCATCCGACGTTGACAACTCTGGGAAAAATAAATAATTAAAATTTTTATGACAAACAACGCAGGTCCTAGGCCGAGTACCAGTGTTGGCATAAAATAATTGGTAGTTGATATGGTGCAGTCCAGAAACTTTGTTCCGGGTAGACCATGGCTCCTGAATTAAGGCAATATGAATCTTGCCCTAGCTGATTTTCTCCATCAGAGCGTGTGTAGGAGTCTCGCCCCGTGGAGGTTTATCTGGATTACCTCAATCATTGGTCCTCCAGTAAATGGGCATCTTGGGAGTAGGTGATGATCTCATCGTATGCTCCCTGCTCTTTAGACTGCATTGACTTTCCTGTCACTGCACTGCCTGGTGCCATCGTTTTAGGTTCTTTGCCTAGTCTAGTCTTCCGACTTTTTATAAAGCTTTATTGGGTTTCCATTCCCTGTACTGCCTGATGTTTCAATACTAGGATCTTTGCCTATCTTAGATTCCAAACCTTAAGTAAATGGTTTTCTTGGGAGTGGATGATGGTACCATTATCGGCTCCCTGTTCGTTGGATTGCATTGAGTCTCCTGTCGCTGCGTTGCCTAATGTTTCAATACTAGGATCTTTACCAATCCCAGTATTCCGAATCATTAGGTCGGTGTTGGGTCCGTCGTCGGGATCCTGATGGTTAGGTTGTGTTGGGTCTCTTGCCACTGCACTGCCTGATATTTTAGTATTAGGGTCTTTGCTTCTCCTAGTCTTTCCAATATTGAGAGATGCCGTGATTGTCTCGTTGTCAGCCCCCTGTTTGTTGGGCGATGTTGAGTCACCTGCCATTGCACGGCCTGATGTCGCAGAATGAAAATTTCTGCCTATCCTAGTCTTCCCAATCTTGAAAAAGACAGCATTGCTCCCGTAGTGCACCATGCCTTTAGTCTTAGCCAAACTTGTCACGGAGACTTGATCAATGCCAACCACAAAGAGAGTAACTTCTTTCCTTTTCTCCTCCCTGTTGAATACCACCCACTTCTCTGCGACCAAACCTTCGTTTTGTTTACCCAAGAATCCCAGCATGCGTTTCGCCACAAATTTACGGCCCCATCCCTTGATGAAGATCGTAACCCTTGTGGGATGGGGGATATCCATCTTTCTCACCAGGTCGAGCTTTGCGCACTCCCAGGGAGCGTGAATACCTCTGACAGGCTGTTTGACGGTATCAATACATTCCGCCGACGCAAAACGCAGTGTAAAGATGTCCACTCTAAACTCGCATCTCATCATTCATCAAAAATCCGATCGTTAACCAGATCCTCCACTTGGGACCGATGATCTGGTGGAATGCTACCGGATGTTCCGCCAATATTGATGACTGCATAATTCAGCTCATCTCTGTTGTGCTTTCTTGCCACTCTGGGCTGAGAGGGCGGCTCCTTACCATTCTCAGCGACCATCTTCCCCTTCCATGATGGCTGTGGACTTCTTTTGGAAGTCACAACCCTCCATGAAGATTCAGGGCCGTGCGCACTTCCTTCGTTCATGTTCCAACTTTGTCTACCTCCGCAGGACACTGTCTGGAGTTTCGATTGCGGGATGGCTGGCTTGGTTTTCCTAGAGTACTTGAAAGCGGGGAGCTCTTTTTCTTCTTCAGTATTTTAGCAGTATTATGCTCTTCGGGTTATTCTTTTTTTTCCAGCTTCCGTTGAAGTGCTTGGCAGTTCTATCCCTTCCAGGATCCTGCATTATCGCCCGATTACGCTGCCGGTACATACTCCTCTGTTTCCTTCGTTGTGCACCGGATCGCTTTCTCGGTCTGCTTGTGAGCATAGCAGAGCCATCGCTCACTCTGCCGTCATCCCGATGCCCTCATCTATCGATTCGGCTGCGATGACTGTTTCATTGACACCGTCGCTGTCTGAATTCGAGCCAGCAACACCGTCTTTACTTGAAGGCTGGCGAACTGTGCATCCCTCTGGTTTATCTGTCTCTTCCTCATTAATTAGGCAGACGACTAGTTGTGCGCTTGAAGCATTACTCTCGACTGCAGGTGCGAAGGCACCCATACTTATAAGAAGGGAGGACAACACGCTACGATCTGACGCCACCACCGCAGACGTTGAGTCTTTGGAGTCCATTTCTAGCCTACTCCAAAAGGCTTTACATTTTTTTTTATCGAAATAGGTAGTACCTATTCCGAGATACGGATATATATTTTTTTCCTTTGAGGAGCGAAATAAAAACACGTCCGCTTGACTTGACGGCTACAATAACAACGATTTAAAATTTGCTCTTATTACTTTATTAATATTATTTACATTTTCCCAGTTATTTCGTTAATTAGCTTCCATGCCTCTCGGAAGTTTCTTCTGTTTTTAAAAATTGTTTCATGTTGTATTTGTTCTTAGCGAAAATGATTTGTTTGTTTAATTTGTTGCTATATTTTTTGCATATTCTTTCCTTTGTTTTATTATTTTATTATTTTTTTTAACACTTTTTGTAAAGTTTATCGCGTATATCACAATATTTAATGAGTTTGTATGTTAACCACGGGTAAGGGTCTCTTTTTTTATTGTTTTAATATGTAATATTTTACCTTCCTCGATTAACCTTCCCATTTTTGAATTTTGTTAGCACATCACTATCATTTCTTGCATTAGCTTCTCTCCTCACCACAGTGCTTGCAGTCTTGCTTTTTTCGTTGCTCAATGCACCAAAAAGAGAGTAGTAGTCTGAAACGTTTGTTGTGATGACGGCAGCGTAGATATACGCAGTGGCTATGGTAGATCGAATGAATGATTAATACGCGTTTTTGCTGTTTGCATCTTCTCTCGTAGTTGTGGTTACAGCGCAATGCAGCCCATTTGACGCTAGCATTGTACTATTGTAGATTTGTTTCGCTTTACGTTAAACATTATCGTCTCAAAAGACGTTGCATTTATTGATATTTTTCAAAGCTTATGTTGTTGCGAATATAAAGAGCAAATACCTTACCTCTTCCTTCTCTATTAAGAAATATCGAGTTGAAGCCATTCGCGAGTAGAGGTGGTTTTCTTCGTTTGTTATGTATTTCTCAGCTAGTATTATTAGAGGTATTTTATTAATTAAAAGGGTGTTTTTAATTTCGTTGTTAGACACATTTATTGCAGTCATTTGCAGCAAACGCCATGCAAACCCATCGTTGCATGGCATTTCGGATGCCTACCATGTTTTGCGGTTTTCTCAGTGTTTCCCCGATTTTTGCTGCCGTTGCAATTGTTGTTGTCATTGATTAGTATTACAATTGTGTTGCTGCTACTAGTGTAGAAGTTGTCGATTCCTTCAAGCACTTTGAAGTCTCATTCTCTTTGTTACTTTTGATGTTGTTGAGGGATTTGTTCGTTAAAAACAAACGCTGGATAGCTTGGATTCGGGGACTTTACTCGCGCTTTGCATATTTCGCATTTCCATTCTTGCTTTTTAGTACTGCTCATTAATGTGTATGTGAAAATTTCTCTGGCAATGATGACAAGTCACAAAAGTTGTTTTCTAATTGCGAGTTTGCAGAGGCTGCACACACACACACCCACTTGAGGAGTTGCCATTATTGTTTTCATTTTATACACGTTGAGAGAGAAAAGAAAACGATATGTATAGCTTATGGTCCACGTAGTTTTAAAGCATCTCTGTTCGCTTCGGCAATCACAGCTAAAGTGCCATTCACAATAGAGGATTCCTGAGGGTGGCCACACTTATTGGTGAAAAACATCATGGCAATCCTGACGACAGATGTTCTATATAAGCCTGCACTGGTAATTTATCCAAAACTTCGTTGTCCTGATGGGTGTCATTTCATCATATATGGTACTAAAAAAAACACACCTTAAATCTAATCTAGGGGGAGTCGTTTTTAATGTTGTTCGTTTTGTTAAAGTAATCTCTTTAAGTGTTCCGTGTGATGGGCTACTTACCCGTCGCCTCAACCCATCTTTTTATCGTTCTACGGGTGAATTATTATATGTCTTATATTTCTTAAAAAGTCTACTTTTAAAATTACGCAATCATCTCAGATACGGAGTAGACCCCTTTTAGAATAAGGTCTCATGGTGAAAACAGATATTTTGAAAGCACATTATAAAAAGACGAAATTCGCAAATTCATGTCGCAATTAGAAACCTAACTTATGTCAAATAAAGTCGATCGCAACAAATCTAAGTTGACACTGGAACATAATTCACCAAACCGCTCCGCAACTGACTTCAACAGTCAAAGTCAATTGGTATCCATCCTCAGGTTCCGCAAATGGCATACATCTACATAAAGAAACGTCCACGATCGAGATAAATACAAGCTCCAAAATCGTATCCCTTATATTACGAAAGTTATCCATCTGAAACAAACACACCAATTAAAGATACTGTTGATGAAACAGGAGCAGCAAGTCACCGAAACAAACAAGTTCGGAAACTACATCCAGATTCGAGACAATTCCAAATGTCTCAGTTAATATATACCACTGAATTCGGTGCAATATAGGAGCATGTTAAAATAAGAATCCTGCCCAAATATTTCGTCTTGACGCATAAAACTCAATTCGTAAGTGTAACCCGTTCAGCAGGTATGGCGTTATGAACAGCTATAAGCACACCTCCACCAAGTCTACCTACTCTATCACATAAACTTGTTATTGATCAGAAAAAAGTTAAATATTACCGATGCCAGGTTTAAGCCAAATCACTACCAACAGATTTCAAATAGATGTCCCTAAGTTTAGTATTAAAGCCTCCAACATTCCGATTAGGTATAAACAAAGAATGAATCAGTTTTGTGAAACAGAAGGAATAACCACAGGTATTACAGAGTAACTTCTCTCTCTCGCCACGAATTCCTTAACAAATGCGCCATCCGGCCAAAATGCGCTGCAGATCATTAAATCAAATAGTTGAAAGCGCACAATTATTTTAAAACATGATATATCACGTGGTGTGGGGGAATTAAACTTAAAGATCATAAACTCATAGTCATTAACATTATTAATCTTTGATCCTTTGTAGGCAGCGATGTGCTCTTCAGATGTTCCAGAATGCAGTCTGGATATAAAAACGCTTTTCGTCGGAGCCACCACTACAAGTAAGAAAGACTCGGTTTCAACAACGCGACGGAAAGTATGCTCCGAAAAATAAAATAGCAGAAGTATTCTATTTAGACAAATGAAGTGGTAGAGAGCAAACAACAAAGCAATAATACCAAACGTGAATCAAAACAAATAAAACAGGCAGCAAACGACCCGAAATTTGAACGCAGAATCTTCTACTTATCTCAATAACGAGCACGTAACAGCGCAAGATTTCACGTCGCACTAAAAGGGCGAGACTAATTTTCGCAAATTATTTATCACAGGGTCAATGAAACTCGCAGTGACTCTTTAAATCTCTTGATTATACCCTCCACCATAGGATAGGTGGTATACTAATTTCATCATACAGTTTGTAAAACCTCGAAATATGCGTCTAAGACCTCATAAACTATATATATTCTTGATCGTCACGACATTTTGAGTCGATATAGCCATGTCCGTCCGCCCGTCTGTCGAAAGCACGCTAACTTACGAGGAGTAAGTTGAAATCGTATACAAATATATCTTATAAGTTTAGGTCAGTTGGGATTGTAAATGGCCAAATCGGTCCATGTTTTGATATTCAGCCATATAAACCGCTCTTGAGCATCTGGGGGCGCAATTCTTATCCAATGTGGCTGAAATTTTGTACGTGATGTTTTAGTATCACTTCGAACAACTGTGCTAAGTTGTAATACCATTTTTTAAATTTTTTTAACGAAGTTTAAATTTACTGGTACTACTTGTACTGTACAGACAAAATTTTAGTACTAGCCTATAGTAGGGAGTATTGACTACTTATAATTGATAATTACATATATACTTGTACTCATCGGAGTTTGGCTTGCCTGGCTACATGGCTGCGAAACCTCATTTTAACATTATTTTCTTTATCAACCATCAAGCAGTTAAGTAAAAAAGTCTATGACATGTTTTTATCTCAAGTGAGAAATTTCTAAGCCATTTCACTGTGCTTATAAATTAACTTATAATTCCATCGACTCAGTTTTTATACCATTCAGGAATCCTAGCCTCTTTGCTGAGGTCCTCGAGCTTCAAGACGACCCACCAATACTTCGCTTTCGTAGGACGTTTCTTGCAATAAAACCACCTACAAAAAAATCTTCAAACCAAAGGTTTTAAAAAACACTCAGAGTAGAGAATCTCATCATAGTCATATATTTGTCATCGTTTATACACATCGTCCACCTAAGTAACTATGGGTTATGTAAGCAAAAACATTAAACGTTCCATCTGACCACAGCGTTATTATTAAGTAAAAAGCCGAAAGTAAAGGAATTAAATTGTATTAGTCAAAATAAGCTGGGTTTGAAGACAGCTAAGTATCATGGATATACCCTAAAATGAAAACAAAATTATCTTAAATTATTTTTTTTTAGTTTATTCCGTTGAATGGAGCAGACGTATTGTTATTTCACTCTGCAAAAATTTTCCTGTAACTCGTAATAGGTCAATATTTTTGAAAGAAAACTTTAAATCACTCAGCGATAGCTGCGGTAGAGGTATCCATTAGGCGGTTGATGATCTGTGTCTGTTTCCAGTGGAGCGGTAGATCTCGAGCCCGGGAGTAGGCTTAGAATGGACTTTAAAGACCCCACAGCTGCGGTGGTGATATCAGGACGTAGCATGTTGTATGCTACTGAAACCTTGACTGGTGGAGCGACTGCTCCAGGCTCCACTAGCCGACAGACGACTGGTCAGGAGGGGCTTTTGAGGAAGACATCTGGTTCGAGTCTCAAGGACAAAGCCGAACCTATTCTTTCTTCAGATGCCTATAATTTGCCTTAGGCGTAAAAGTGCTCGCTTATGCTGATGACGTGGCAATTGCGATTAGAGGAAAGTTTCCCACACTCTAAGAGATATACTTCAGGAAGCTCTACGTGCACAGCAAAGTGGGCTACCGAAAGTGGTCTAGGTGTAAATCCGTGCAAGACAGAAGTAGTTCTTTTCAGCAGGAGATACAAGTTGCCGACAGTGGAACCCGTTTCCTGGGTGTTTTGCTGGACAGGAAATTGAACTTCAAATCCAAATTTTGGAAAGCGCAAGAAAGGCCATTCTTGCCCTATACACCTGCAAGAGAGCCATTGGCAAATGTTGGATGTTTAGACCGCGTGTCATGCATTGGGTATATACTTAAGTTATCAAACCTATAATGCTATATGGTGTTGTGGTCTGGTAGACGGCGCTTCAATAGTCCACCTACTGCTCAGTACTTAACCGAATCCAAAGGATGGCTTGTTTGTGCATCACAGCCGCACTGGGGCCTCTGGACATTGTGGCTACCCAAATTGCAGCGACCACTGCCGTGAGATTAAAGGAGCTTTCATTGGTCATGTGGTGACTACGGACACTGTGTTATCCTTGATACAATATCGATGTTCCAGGCAGTACAGTAAAAAGTACTGTAGCACTATTCCTGATAGAAACCGATTGGAACTACGATATCCCTGGCAACAGAAGTTACATAGACTTCCATACGGATGGTTCCAAACTAAACGACCAGGTGGGCTTTGGGGTGTACTCTTAAGATTTAGAACTGGTCATATCGAAAAGGTTACCGGACCACAAAGATGGTCACAAAGAGGGGCTGTGAGCATTCCAAAACTATGTGGCTTAATCTAAAATTGAAGAGGTCTACTTGTTGAGAATTGAATGAAATACACCTTATGCTAAACACTTTGCTTTACTATATTACAATTTACATTAGTATGACTTTGTTATATAAAACTCTTTGTGAAATATGTAATACTATTTTAGAATTTAGTTCAATAAACGTATTCAATTTAACACTACTGCTTTGCTGTCATTGGCTAGAACAGATGTCTCAGTCATTGGGTTCGTCATGACAGGTCACTGTTTAATCGGGAAACATGCTGACAGACTGAAGCTTGCCAGCGACGACTTTTGCAAAAGCTGTGAGGACTTCGAAGAAGAAGAGTCTATAGAACACCTTCTATGTGTGTGTCCCGCACTGGCAGTCAGAAGGAGTTCCATTTTAGGTTCTCATTACTTTGAGAACCGGTCTGATTAAGCGGATGTGAACATTCGCAAGTTAGTGGGCTTTTTAAAGCGATCGAACTAGAAGGCATCTTCCTGCTTCTGTTCATGTGATATCACAATGGATAAAAACGTCTAAGTTAGTTTGATGGCAGACCGCCACTTAAACCTAACCTAACCTAAATATGATTTGCAAAGCAAAAACATAACCATCTTCCCATGTAAAAGCGCTAGCAGAGGAAGAGGCCTCACCCAACAGCGACAGGAAAACAATGTAAGTGTGAGTCTTAAATGATCTTCCAATTATTTGTTTTTTTTATTTAGCTTTGCATTGATCGAAATTGTTGTTGTTGTTCATAGTTAGAAGCAGGCATTAATCAAGTGACGTCATTAATGAGATGCGTGCATTGCTTCTGGGGATTATCTTATTTTCGATTCTTTATTTCATTCATGGTTACTTGTAACCCAGGCTTAGGCGCTACACAGAATTAATTAGCATATTCGATTTTTCAATATATATCTGTTTTTTTATTATTATTAATTTGCTATGGAGTTGTATTTAACTTTGTTTTTTCATATTTTTTTAAGTAAAGAGTCAGAGTGTCAAATCGCTATAGGATAAGATATTTACGAAATAATTTTTTTTTAGTTGGAAATGAATGTGTATGCCGATTTAGTCTTCTTACCGAGTGTGAGAAAACATAAAAACTTAAGGTAGCGTATTTGGGACTTTAGCAATACATGCAATTCGGTGCATAGTTAAAGTCATATGTAGGGAGGGTAGAGAGGATCAATCTCCAAAACATCTGAAGAAATAGCCGCGCAGTGATTGAGTTGTTTTGTTTGCAGGCATTGATCGACAGGGGGGTTTCGTTTGTCACCTGAAATCGGCTAGGTCAATTCTTTGTTGTGTTTTTATACCCTCCACCATAGGATGGGGGTTTACTAATTTCGTCATTCTGTTTGTAACACCTCGAAATATGCGTCTAAGACCCCATAAAGTATATATATTCTTGATCGTCATGTCATTTTAAGTCGATCTAGCCATGTCCGTCCGTCTGTCTGTCGAAAGCACGCTAACTTTCGAAGGAGTAAAGCTAGCCGCTTGAAATTTTGCACAAATACTTTTTTTTGTGCAGGTCGGTTAGTATTGTAAATGGGCCAAATCGGTCCATGTTTTGATATAGCTGCCATATAAACCGATCTTGGGTCTTGACTTCTTTGGCCTCTATAGGGCGCATTTCTTATCCGATTTTATTGACATTTTGCACGTAGTGTTTTGGTATCACTTCCAACAACTACGCTAAGTAAGGTTTTAATCGGTCCATGTTTTGATATAGCTGCCATATAAACCGATCTTGGGTCTTGACTTCTTGAGCTTCTAGAGGGCGCATGAGGTGTTTTGTTATGACTTCCAATAACTGTGCTAAGTATGGCGTAAGTCGGTATAGAACCTGATATAGCTGCCATATAAACTGATCTGGGATCTTGACTTCTTATCTCTAGAGGGCGCAATTCTCATCCGATTTGGCTGAAATTTTGTACAACAGCTTCTCTCATGACCTTTAATATACGTGTCTAATATAGTCTGAATCGATCAATAGCTTGATACAGCTCCCATATAAACCTATCTCCCGATTTTGCTTCTTGAGCCCCTACAAGGCGCAATTCTTATCCGAATGAACTGAAATATTACACAATGACTTCTACAATGTTCAGCATTCATTTATGGTCCGAATCGGAAAATAACTTGTTTTTATTTAGAAAATTTTCAGTATAGGGTATCTAGCAATTAACGTATGAATCACCATTTTTGTGTTTGGAGTGCGAGAGAACAAGAATCCCCCCGTGCCGACTGAAAGCTAGCATAGTCATTGACTCCCATTCTTCCCTCCACCCTGATGAATTAATAGGCCTGATGGTCCGAAAGAAAAATTGTGCAATGGTTCATTACATTATTTGGCGCCCAGAACGTGAGGTCTACGAAATTGAATTTGTTTTAAGAACAAGTTATTTTTCGTGCCCTAGTAGACCCATCCAAGTAAATAAGTGAGTTTCAAGGATGTTTTATTTTAGTTTTCATAAACGTTATAACTTAGCATACCAGATAAAGTGTAGTATCTTTTGGACTTATAATTAATTGATGCTTTTTATAATGTAAAATAAAATAATCTCTGTATTTCTTTCGGTTGTTATGGTTTTAGTCTTTTAGCGAAGCTTTGTAGAACGTATGTCACCGCACCTATTTTTGAGTTTTTTTGTTGGTACTGAGTTATCCGCCCCTGATTTACTTTTGGATTTACGATTTATTTGTTGTTTGTGAATTATTGTCCAAGTTTATTAGAGCTAGAATGAAATAATGCTGGTTTGTACGAATGAAGACTGTCTCCAAAATATGACAACAGAATAATTTTTTGTTTTCCAATCAATCACTACACTATCGTATTTATCAAGTTTTTTTGTTGTTTCACACCCTATGGTAGGAATCGTTGAGATTTTAATTAGTTAAACCTAAACTTTGCTATATAGTTCATTTAGTTAATTTGTTTTAACATAATGGAGCGTACTCCTCCACAGAATCAGCCAATAGGTATTTCTCAGAAAGTAAACGTCCCTGCCTCTGATATTTTTGTATAGTTTGTGGGGATGAGATGTTAGATGAGCACGACCTTATCAGAATGTAACTATAGTTTTTATAGAAATTGTCGGAATGCCGAACATGCAAAAGGCAATGTTCCTTGGCAGAAATTAGGAAGGAAAAGGTGATAACAGCAGTCGTGGTAAACCCCGAGGGGCTATGGCGAAAACGTATAACACTAGAAGTCAGGGACGAAATCTTCTTCAGGACTTATTTCAAAATAGTTTTGTGGACTTGGACGCTATGGAAGGTAGTCTTCGGGTGAATTCGAATGTACCCCAACCTAGTGTAGACTACGATCATATTATTCGGGTTGAAAAGGGTATGTACCCCATTCTAATGTAAGCTATGATCATATTGGTCGAATTGTGGAAAATACTGTCAGGAGAATGATGCGACCTTGAATTTCATTCCTTTAGATTCAAGAAGAGGTGACTTTTCCTCAATAGATGGCGAAATAGATCAAAATCCCGAATCAGATAATCGGACGAATGGAGGTAATCCCCGACATCACAACGGGGCCGCTGCATCCAATTATGACGCTAGTTCGCATCCATCAAGGGCTGGCAATGACATTAGAAGTGACCATTTGAATAATAGCCAGGGTTCTATGTCGGCTTCTACTTAGAACCGTAGCATAAGACCAGATAAATTGACGCCTGTGATAAAAGACTGGAATATACGTTTTGACGGGTCTCATAACGGAATCAGTGTAGAAGAATTTCTTCATAGAGTCAGTACTTTGACAAAGGAGAATCTGGACAATGATTTTTTTCAATTATGTAGAAATTTGCCTTTGCTGTTTACGGGCAAGACACAAGATTTGTAGTGGAGGTACCATTAACAAGTACCTCACATTGAGTGGGACCTTTTTGTGCAGCCTTGAAATATCAATACACAAGGAGTTTTGATCAGCATTTGATTTAAGGAGGAGATAAAAAGAGGAGACGAAAATGAAAACGAATGAGATATTTGAATCCTTTAATGAATCTATTTCTTCTTTGCTGGATAGACTTGATGCTTCCATGCCAGAGCAGGAGTTAATAAAGATTTTAACGTAACTTCTAACCAGAAATAAGGCATGAATTGCTTTATGTTCCAATATTTTCCATTGCGCACCTGCGTAAACTCGTCCAAATGAGAGAATCATTATTAGGAGACGAACAATTTCCAAGAGGAATGTCTTCTAGGATTATTCCAAATCAGGGCCATAGACAAATTGTTGATTTTAAGGAAAGCCATAATTGTCCATTGGAAGAAATTGTTCAATCGGTTGACGCGGTAGAACAGCCATCTGGACCAGTGAAGTGTTGGAACTGCCATGAACTAGGACATTATTGGGAGGGCTGCGAATGTGATCGCAAGATATTTTGTTATGGTTGCGGGGAGAAGAATACGTATAAGCCGCAATACTCAAAATGCGCCACTACGAAATCATGGAAGCCAAAAAACTAGATAGCACTATAAATCCAATGTCAAGCAAAATACAACCATCATATCTTAATAACAATTTGGACACCTTATCCAGCATGGATTTGGAACCTAAAATTTCAATTCTTAATCGACACTATTCTGAAGTCGATAATTACACTCCAAATTGTTTGATTTTTCCTCTCTATTTTCCTCCCACAAAAAGTGGGAAAATTATATGGCTAAAAAAAGAAAATTTTTGATATGCCTTCTGCAGGAAATCCCAAACGGTCAACATTGAGGTTAGGTAAATATTATAAGCAAAGAAAATTTACTTCCAAATTGTATTTATCCTCCATAGTTAATAGTACGTCAGATAGGAGATATTATGCATCTATAAGTTGTTGTCATTTACCGAATAAGGTTTGTTGGACACCGGCGCTAACGTGTCATGTATTGGATCGGACTTAGCAGGCGTAGATTTTAGTAGTTATCAGGAATTTAATCCATTGAAAACATTTGTGAGGACAGCAGACGGGGTTACACAAAGAGTGAAGGGATATCTTCATGTAGATACGCATTTTAGATAGTTCCTTCAATTAGCCAAAGATAAGTATTAGCCTCAAGATTTTTGGGTTAAATTTGAACTAGCATCCGATTTGTGTAGTAATGCCATTGTTTCCTCGACTCAATATTATGTCCCAGTATTGATTTCGGAGATAACGAAAGTATCCCCTGAATGTGATGATAATAGGAGATACCCGCTTACTCCATTTCAATGTCAGCAATTTGGAGACTGTGATTCAATTATTCCTGAATTCAGACAGAGAAGGACTTCGTAGGACGGAATTAATTAAGCACAAGATTGAAGTCGACGGAGCTAGTCCAGTCTAATTGAAACCCAACAAAGTACGTTTGTGCCTTGACGCGAGTAGATCAAATCAGGTAACCAGGAAAGACGCGAACCCGTTACTCAGCATTGAGGGAATATTTTCAAGACTTCCCAAAGCCCATATCACATCGAAGCTTGACTTGAAGGGCACACACTAGCAAATTGGACTTACCGCGGAATCCAAAGCTATTATTGGAGAGGGCGACATAAAGACGGACCCCAGAAAGTAGACTCGATTTTGAATTGACCGATCCCCAAGAATATTAAACAGGTGCGAGGTTTCTTAGGCCTAGCAGGTTGGTATCGGAGGTTGGTTTCTAATTTTTCGCCATCCAAGTAAATAAGTGAGTTTCAAGGATGTTTTATTTTAGTTTTCATAAACGTTATAACTTAGCATACCAGATAAAGTGTAGTATCTTTTGGACTTATAATTAATTGATGCTTTTTATTATGTAAAATAAAATAATCTCTGTATTTCTTTCGGTTGTTATGGTTTTAGTCTTTTAGCGAAGCTTTGTAGAACGTATGTCACCGCACCTATTTTTGAGTTTTTTTGTTGGTACTGAGTTATCCGCCCCTGATTTACTTTTGGATTTACGATTTATTTGTTGTTTGTGAATTATTGTCCAAGTTTATTAGAGCTAGAATGAAATAATGCTGGTTTGTACGAATGAAGACTGTCTCCAAAATATGACAACAGAATAATTTTTTGTTTTCCAATCAATCACTACACTATCGTATTTATCAAGTTTTTTTGTTGTTTCACACCCTATGGTAGGAATCGTTGAGATTTTAATTAGTTAAACCTAAACTTTGCTATATAGTTCATTTAGTTAATTTGTTTTAACATAATGGAGCGTACTCCTCCACAGAATCAGCCAATAGGTATTTCTCAGAAAGTAAACGTCCCTGCCTCTGATATTTTTGTATAGTTTGTGGGGATGAGATGTTAGATGAGCACGACCTTATCAGAATGTAACTATAGTTTTTATAGAAATTGTCGGAATGCCGAACATGCAAAAGGCAATGTTCCTTGGCAGAAATTAGGAAGGAAAAGGTGATAACAGCAGTCGTGGTAAACCCCGAGGGGCTATGGCGAAAACGTATAACACTAGAAGTCAGGGACGAAATCTTCTTCAGGACTTATTTCAAAATAGTTTTGTGGACTTGGACGCTATGGAAGGTAGTCTTCGGGTGAATTCGAATGTACCCCAACCTAGTGTAGACTACGATCATATTATTCGGGTTGAAAAGGGTATGTACCCCATTCTAATGTAAGCTATGATCATATTGGTCGAATTGTGGAAAATACTGTCAGGAGAATGATGCGACCTTGAATTTCATTCCTTTAGATTCAAGAAGAGGTGACTTTTCCTCAATAGATGGCGAAATAGATCAAAATCCCGAATCAGATAATCGGACGAATGGAGGTAATCCCCGACATCACAACGGGGCCGCTGCATCCAATTATGACGCTAGTTCGCATCCATCAAGGGCTGGCAATGACATTAGAAGTGACCATTTGAATAATAGCCAGGGTTCTATGTCGGCTTCTACTTAGAACCGTAGCATAAGACCAGATAAATTGACGCCTGTGATAAAAGACTGGAATATACGTTTTGACGGGTCTCATAACGGAATCAGTGTAGAAGAATTTCTTCATAGAGTCAGTACTTTGACAAAGGAGAATCTGGACAATGATTTTTTTCAATTATGTAGAAATTTGCCTTTGCTGTTTACGGGCAAGACACAAGATTTGTAGTGGAGGTACCATTAACAAGTACCTCACATTGAGTGGGACCTTTTTGTGCAGCCTTGAAATATCAATACACAAGGAGTTTTGATCAGCATTTGATTTAAGGAGGAGATAAAAAGAGGAG